>NC_060963.1:917500-920000 GCF_910589235.1 Vespa crabro
AGGACGATAGGGATGAGTCTCGGCTTGATAACGACGAGAAAGATGGAAGAATGGGTACTAGTGCGAGAACTAAGGATGGCAACATCGTTTCTTGTACCGTGTTTATGACCAAATACACTGACTCGACTTAAATTTTTAATTTAAGGAGTAAAAGAGGGAATAAGAGAGAGAGAGAGAGAGAGAGAGAGAGAGAGGTAACATTTTTAATATCGCCAAAGAATATTATCCTTCAAAACAATATTTTTTCAACCAACTTTTTTTCACTACGTGAAATTGTGAATTTTCTTAAAAACGAAAAGAAAAATTATTTGTTATCAAAAAAAAAAAAAAAAAAAAAAAAAAAAAAAAAAAAAGAAGATAAAGAATAAAAATAAGAAAACATGAGAAAAGAAAAAAAAAGAGAAAAGCAAGTAAGAAGTAATGGAAAGGAGAAATGATTGAACGAAGGAACGAAGGAACGAAGGAACGAGCAGGTGATGGTTTCTCGTAAAACGAACAAAGGACTCGAAATCCTTCGATGGAATTTCGTACGACCTCGAACGATCCTCGGCGGGGCCGTTCGTACGACGCCGTGTGTGCCTCCTGTCTTCGATAAATTTCTCAAACGAATGATCCCGATGGACTACTGGTGGTATTCTCTCGATGGAATGCCGCGTACGATCTGTTATGGAATTTGATGCTCTCGAGAGTGCACCTTTGTAATCGAGTCTACTCGCTAAAATCCAAATCGTACGAGAGAGAATAAATCTATTCTGTCATTAATAATCTATCGATCATTTGAATATTTACATTTGTTATTCCAAATTATTTTTATATATATGTTACGCGATTGAATTTCTTCTCGTTCGTAAACTTTGCCTCGTAATGTTCGTAAACGAAAAGAATAATGTTGTCGATAAAATAAAACAAAAAAAGAAAGACAAAAATTGAAGAGAAAAAAAAAGGAATTATCGAATTCTGGAAGGGGGAGTCTGTTAAATAAAAGACGGTCACTTTTCAGGGACGACTTGCTCTCCGTAGCTAGTAATCCACCGTGCGTAGACATCTGCTGGCCATCTGCCAGTGAACTCTTCCAGCGGTAAGAGAGCAGCATCAGCAACAGCAACAGCAGCAAAAGGGACGGGACGAGTAGTCCTGGTGAACCGGTGAGAGAGGGCCACCCTCCTCGATCTTCTTGTGCAAGGTGCAAGGTGTCGTGGCTGAAATCAGAGGCGAGTAGTACTCTTCTCTTTTCTTCTTTCCATCTGACAGACGAAAAAGAAAGAACAAGAAGAAGAGGAACAAGAAGAAAGAGAGAGAAAGAGAGCCAGAGAAAAAGGAAAAAAAAAAAAAGAAAGAAAGGAAGAAAGAAAGAAGGAGGACGCGGATCGTCGAGATTGAGAGCGCAAGCTGCGATGATCTTGCCTCGCCTCGCGATTCGGATTTACAACGTTGTAAAAATACGCTTCGGTGTAACGTAAAATAAAAAGAAAGAAAGAAAGAGAGAGAGAGAGAGAGAGAGAGAGAATACTGAGATGGTTACCGCCTGCGGGGAACTAATTAGGCATTAACCTCGCGCGGTTTATGAGCCTGCACGAGCCGCTCGTTAAATTAATCTTTTACGCGCGGGCCCAGATTCTGCACCTTCTGCGAATGATGCCACCATACTATCGGCATCGTCTGAATCTTGAACACCTGCCGAGAGATCACGAGAGATCGCCTCGCGGCGATATCTTTTCTCGATCGATTCTTCGGATAACGGATCGGACGGTTCTCTTAACGTACCGTATCGCGAACAGTATCTGTGAGGCTGCATCTTATGCGAATCATTTTTTTATCTGAAACCACGTTGATGACCTGATAAGAAAACTTCTGTATCATTGGTATCTTTAAAAACAAAAACAAAAAAAAAAAGAAAAAAGAAAAAAGTCGATCTAAAATGGGACACCTTACGTTCTATGATATTTAATGTGATTAATGATTTAACAATATTGATAAATTATTTTTTACCTTCTAATTATCATAAAAAATTCTCCGATAGATTGTGCCAAGTCATAGAGAAAGAAAATCGACGAAAAACAAACTCCGAGGTATGGAAAATTGTGAAATGCGAGTGGGTTAGTTCAAAGAAGAGAAAAACGAAATCAGTCCCCCGTTATTTTTGACTTCGGAAGAGTATCTCGATAATCCATGATATCGCTATTTCGGATAAGTCTGACCTAGTTCATCTCCCTCTCTCGTGCTTCGAATATTCGCTCTTTCTGCTCTGCTTCGAACATTTCTCTGCCAACGTTACCAACGCTATTGCAATTGCAATTAAGGATGACTAGTAGTTCTATCTTTGATTAGACACACACTCTCTCTCTCTCTCTCTCCCTCTCTCCCTTTCTCTTTCCTATTTGTATTACGCACGTTTCGCAATATCGATCGGATCGGTAACAATCGATTGAATGATTATTTTATTAAGAATATAAATGAATATCTTGAATAGAAAAAAAAGGGGAACATATAAACGATCGAA
>NC_060963.1:925000-967500 GCF_910589235.1 Vespa crabro
CGGCGGTACGGACACGTTAATTCTCAATGTCTGCCACGTTTTATAATATATAGCGCTTGGAAATAACCGGTGTATCGCTCGTTTGTAAAGCGTTACGGGTGATTATCTGAATGAAAGAAAGAAAAAGTGTATGTATGTATCTCTTTCTCACACACCCTCTCTCTCTCTCTCTCTCTCTCTCTCTCTCTCTCTCTGTGCATGTGTGTATGTGTGCGCGTATGTCGATAGGAATGCCGTTAGGGACTTGGAAGAATTTTGAATGACGGCTCTCAGCGGTAGACTTTGATTTTCAACGAGATACGTGGATTGATTTAATGCCTTCCAATAAGTTTTTCCTTTCTTTAACCTTTGCTCGAATAATGAGTAGATATACTCATGTAGGATACCTTGATTCCTTTTGATTCGTAATTAATCCGAACGATTATGCTCGACCTAATTGGTTAATCGAGATAAAAGAAATTTAAGTGGTAACTCCTTTCTAGTTTTCTTTCTGTTATCGTTCATGCGAAAGGAAACGAATGTCACGAAAAAGGAATAGCTAATCTTTTCTTAACTAACTCAAGTAAGTTACGATTCTACCGAGCCGCGGTTATTCTCTTAGGACAAAAACTTTTGAATGGAGAAGAGGGAAAACGAGTAGGCCGAAAATAAAGGTGAGAATGGAAGCTGAGGTACTCCTCGACGTTTGTCACTCGGCACTCAAGATAGACGGAGGACTTGTACCGAGAAGAAGGAGGAGGAGGAAGAAGAAGAAGAAGAAAATGAAGAAGAAAAGGAAAGCAAGAAGGTAGAGAGGGTAGGGACGAAGAAGCGGTAGCAAGAAACGCAGAGAGTAGAGTTCTATTTCTGATTCCCGGGACACCCAAGAATAACTTTGCACAACCGAGAATCGAGAGGGCTTTCCCAATCCCCAGGACAGCCTCCGCCTTTTGCCTTCTTCCTACGCCTATCCAAGATAGACAGAGAAAAACAAGAGAAAAATTACTCTCTCTCTCTCTCTCTTTCTCTTTTTCTTTGCCTATCTCCGTCCTTCTTTTCCAATCCATCATTTACCTTGGTACTTTCTTCATTTCTCTCAAAGCAATTCCCCCTTACATTTTATTCTATAATTTCGATTCTTCGTTTTCTTTTCTTTTCTTTTTTCTCCATAATTCTTTCCACGATCATACCATAATTATTGTTTCGCTTCGCGTTGACGTTATACATTTGATGGAACTTACCTTTCTCTCTTTCTCTCTCATTCTCTCTCTTTCTTTCTTTCTTCTTGACTATCATGATTTGAAACATTAATTTATCATTCGAAGTAAAACATCAATCATATTTACAACTTAATAAAATATCTTTTTCCTTTTGTTGATGAAGTTTTCCTTTAGAGATGACGACTACTCCCGGCTAGTTGGTTCTCTCGCTCTATCCTGCTATTTCTGATGCCTTGTCAACGGCACACGCTTGAACGAACGACGAAGAAGACGAGTTAAGAAAGAGAAAGAGAAAGAACTGGTGGAGAAAGAGAAGGGAAACCCTTCTTGGTTCGGAGGTTTGAGAACGACGTACTCGAGACCCTATGGTCTTCGTCATCGTCGTCGTTGTCGTCGTTTCTCGTCGTTTCTCGTCGTATGATTTAAGAATCAACTTTGGCCCAACTCGACCTCCTTCTTCCAAGTAAAATCTCTTCAGTAGTTTCGTTTCTTAGAACTTCGTTGCCGAATGACAGCGATCGTGCTTCCCCAGTAATTCTCCTCCCAAACGTTTCCGGAGAAACCGGGTACCCGCCCTTTCAACTTCTATAAATCGATTTGAATCCTTTTACGATCTTTCTAAACCCTTTTTTTCTCTTTTCTTTTTTCCTTTTCTTTTTCTTTTCGATGGTAAACAAGTTAGTCGATCGCCGATCTTTTTGTTGGTCGGTAAATATTCGAAAAGAAAAAAAAGAAAAAGAAGAAAAAAAAAAGAAAAGAAAAGGCTAATAAAAATAATAAACGCAAAGAATTTTTGTCGCATATAAAAATTGACCCTATCTTCGACGCTTTTGTTCTCTACAACGAGCATTCTAAGTTTTTCTTTTTCTTCTTAATTTTTATTATTATTCGTTTTCTTGTTGTTGTTGTTTCTTTTTTCTGTTTATCTTTTTCTTTTCCTTATCTTTCCCCCCCCCCCCCCCCAATCAAACAACGTCCTTCCTCGCGATCTTCTTAAATCTATTTCTTTCCTATCGATTCACGCGAGAGGACAATGAAATATATCTTTTCTTTCTTTCAATCGATACGTTCTGTTAATGATAAAACGATACGATGAATTTTTTTTTTTTTCTTTTTTTTGTAATAGTAAATCGACAATGCCTGACGTTTTTCTTCTTTCGATGAATCCAATATTCCATTCGTAAAACTCTCTCTCGACGCAGAGAGTAAAAAGAAAAAAAAAAAGAAAAAAAGAAAAAAAAAAGAAATGAAAAGAAAAAGGAACAAAAAAAGAAAAGAAAAGAGAAATAAAAAAGCGATAGGAATTAACACGACGTATCGAATAAAACGATGAAAATCGAAATCCCGTTGTTCGTACGTAGGTAATACGTCCGACGAGAATGCACCTGCCGATAGGCAACACGCGTTACGGGCTCTCTCTCTCTCTGTCTCTCTCTCTCTCTCGTTCGACATTTACAACACACGACTCGTGCGCGTTACAGTCATCGTCATCGGCTCCATCGATCGGACATTCTCTCGTCTCTTTTCTCTCTGTTACTTTCTGCTGGGGATGAGGTGTATCACCGTGTATGGGAGGAGTCTTCTATACATCCTATCGACCGATGAAATAATAATTAGTCGAATAAATCCGACGTTCGGAGATAAAATTTCAAAAAAAAAAAAAAAAGAAAAGAAAAAAAAAAGGAAAAAAAGAAAGGAGAAGAGAGAAAAAGAGAAAATAAAAAATAATAAAAAGTGAAAGAATTCCATCGTCGAGCGTATTAATTCGGTGAAAAGTATTTTTCGCCCCGAAAAATGAATATTTTCGTCGAGTATAAAATTCTATTTTGCGAGATGCGTCAGCTGTCATTTTAATTCTCTTCAAAAGGTAGATACGAAGGTGTTCGTCGTCCCACCTACGAGAAATGACTGATTTAAGTCGAGAAAGATTCGAAAAAGGCATTGGCCGACGCGTTTCGTTACGTCAGACGAAAACTCTTTTGCGGGATGATCTTATAGGATGCTCTTTCATGGAAAAGACAGAGAGAGAGAGAGAGAGAGAGAGAGAGAGAGAGAGAGAGAGAGAGAGAGAGAGAGAGAGAGAGAGAGAGAGAGAGAGAGAGAGATAGGGGGGCAGAGAGAAGGAGAGAGATAAACAGATAAAAAAAGAAAACAAGAAACACGATGTTAAAGCTTTAAAAGAGGTACGATTACGCGTGGGTAGACATTGCCTTGCGATCTTTAACCGCTTTATTGCACAGCACTTGTCCACGCTTACGAGCCTTTCGCAATCCAAAGACCAATAATACGTTCGTAGATAAGATATAATTTATTTTTAACGGTGAAAAGCCGGTACCACCGATCGATCGATCTATATTCCGTTCCTTTCTCGTAGATCTTTTTTCTATTGTATTTATTTATTTATGTTTTCCGAAACAATTCAATTTTAATAAACGATTAGCTATATAATTATAGAACGAAGTATATTCTCCGTGATAATACGGATACTAGAGAAAAGAAAAGAATCTAAACGAGGTTGATCAGGAATTTAGGATATGGAATTGATATCTCGTGGTATTTTCGAAATCGTATAGATCCGAATATCGCAAATCTAAATATACAATCGTTCCAAGGAATATCATAAACAATCCGTTTCGATATACTAACGAGTAAACTATCGAGCTTTATTATATATATAATAGAGATACATAACGATATATATTCGTATAAGCGTAATCGTGAAACAGTAGTATAGTCAGGCACGTGAACTATAATTCTAGGAATCCGAAAATGCCGGATTGCCGAAACACTATACCGTAATGATCAAACAGAGAAACAGCAATTATAGAAAGTAGGAGTATAGAGAAGATATAGGGAGAGATATAGGAGTATATACATATATACGTAGAAGCTACTCTAGGATGAGGACATGGTAACAACCAATGTTGTTAGTCCGTCGTTCATGATCGGACGAAAACGTCGATAGATCGGTTCTGCTTGGACGCAGACCAAGCGACTCCGCAAAGTGCTACAACGTGTGCGTCGCAGCGTGGAGCCTTGTTCTCGCCTTGTGTATGCGTATGTGTATGTTTATGATGGTATCAGTTTATGCGTGTGCGTGAAACTGATCGTGCGAGATGACGAGGCGAGAGGGTCGTCAAGAGATCGTATACGGAGAGAAACAGAAAGGGAGGGAGAGAGAGAGAGAGAGAGAGAGAGAGAGAGATAGTATGCTCGTCGCACATAGGTGCGTGCTGCACGTTGCTACTTGCAATGTGTGAGTGGTGGTCAGAAAGAGTAGGAGGTGCAAGGAGAGGGAGAGACTCTCGACTCAATGGGCATCGCAGGAACGCAAAGAGGGATCCGGGAGGCCCGACTGACTGACGCCAGGAACCTCACCAAGCGAGACGGCCTGCGTCTGCGTCCTCTCCTCTTCTCTCTCTCTCTCCCTCTCACTCTCTCTCTCTCCTCTTCTCTTCTCTTCTCTTCTCTTCTCCTCTCTTCTCTACTATTCTATTCTCCTACTCTTCTCTTTTCCACTCTTCTCTTCCCTCTACGTATCTATACGCTCTGTGTCTCTCTTTTTCTATCCTCAAGCCGCGGTAATTCCGTGTTCTGCCTGCCTCTCCACTCACTTCTGCCTGGCTACGCGCGTATAAATATATACGTAACCAGGGGGTCGGGATTCGTCCTCGTCGTTATGGCTTATTCTCTCTTCGTGAATGTTACTTCTAAAACAGGGAGAGAGGGAGGGACAGGAGTAGAAGGAAGGGTGAGGGAGAGGGTAAAGAACGAGAAGGAGGAGGAAGAGGAAGAGGGAGAGTGGTGAAAGGTACATACGTATATACGTATGTACATACATTGAAAGAGACACACTAGCGCATATCATCCGTGGATTGCTATCAGACAGCTGAGTTTCACGTAATTGTAGCTTCATGTCGAGAGACAGTAGCTATGGTAGGTGTAGGTACATGACGGAGAAACGTTTCTACTCGATGATGATGATGATGATGATGATGATGATGATGATAATGATGGTGATGATGATGATGATGATGATGATGATGATGATGATGATGATGATGGTGGTGATGATGATGGTGATGGTGATGATTATGATGATGATGATGATGATGATGATGATGATGGCGATGGCGATGGCTATGACGACGATGATTGTGAAACGCTTTTTGTTCGAGCTAACGATGCTTTCTAATCGATCGACGACACTCGAGCCACGGTTGAATAACGAAACTTATGCGGTTGATATATCTGTCCTTCTAAAGCAGTGGAAGTACTTTTACTTTAGCTCGACCACTCGGACATTTATACTACTATGATTCAACATTTACTTTTTTTCTTTTTTATTTGTTTTTGTTTCTTTTTTTTTTCTTTTTTTTTTTTACGCACGCAGAGTGAATGACTTTATTCTCTCTCTCTCCTTCATACATACATATATATATATATATATATATATATATATGTATGGTATATTCGGACAACTAAGTTTAGTTCTGTTTTCATTTAGAAAAAGAAAAAGAAAGACAGAAAAAAAGAAAAGGTCAGGGTCAAAAATGCGCGTGCTCGATCTTCGGTTTTGTTTATTTCGATCCTATAAAAACATTTGGTTACTTGTTGTTACGATGAAAAGAAAGAGAAATTCTCTAATATTACGCGATACGCGTTACCGAGTTTATCTTTCTCATTAAATTCTTTGGTAATAGACGACGTGTCGAAACTAAAAATTCCTTCATGGTTAGTTCAAAATAAATATTGTAGAAAAAAGAAAAAAGAAAAGAAAAAAAGAAAAAAGAAAAAGAAAAAAGAAACGTCCGTCGGTAGGATACACGCACGAAAGTGAAAACGAAGAACGTGAAATATAAAGTTGCGTCTTTGATTTACTTTCAAAGAGAGACATCGCACAAGGACGTTCTTTTTAGATTTCTCCGAATCTCCAATGGTTTACGTTGAAAAATAGATTACGAGTAGATATTTATCAATGGTATTCTCCTGAGAAGATTTTTCAGATTTGAAAAAAAGAAAAAAAAAAGAAAAAGAAAAAAATAAAAAGAAAAGAAGAAAGAAAGAAAGAAAAATACGTAAGCGAATCTTCCATAATTATTTATCGATATTTTAAAATCGAACTTCGAAGTAATCGCAACATCAGAGAATATCGTAACGGCAATAATCGTGAATGCTATTACACGGGGAAAATTGTAATCCAATCGCGAAACGACGATTTAAAGGGCGATTACGTTCTCTCTACATGGTAATAAAGTTTCATTGGTTATCGACTACGATCGATCGACGAACGATTGAGTCCTAATTAACTATTCTCGTAACGCCGTAGAAAGAGTTTTCAATTTAATTCGACCGAATGAAATTTCACAAAGAAACGATACGTAGACGTATACACGCAGACTCACTTTCTACGCGTGAAGTATCATATAATTTGAAGTGAATGAAGTATAATATAATTTGATACATTTAAACGATTAAATGTATCAAAGATGTTAGAAATTTTTTTCGAATAATCAATTGAAATAAATCAATAATTGTAAGCATGATAGAAATTTTCACGCTTCTAGTTTTAACGACGAATGACGAAGTGAGATCGTATAATCGCAAATATATAAACAACAACAGTTACAAAAAAAAAAAAAAAGAAAAAAAAAAAAAAGAAAGAAAAAAAGAAATACATAAATAGATGTGGGAATTCATTATATAAATTTTTATATCGTCTCGTCAGAGTCCTTTGTCTTGACGTCTTACGAAGAGAATGGTATCGATCGTACGTGGGTTAAATTCGACATTGTATTTGATATTACAATAGTAATCGAATAAAACTTTCTCCACGATTAAGACGTAAAAAGATCGATAAATCATCCTAGTTCAATACTAGCATCACTTCCTATGTACAATAGTAATTCCTTGATATTCCGCGCATGCGTACGAGATGGCACGCGCGTGAACGTTCGAATCGGCCATATTATTCGCGCTAATGAATGAAGAAGGCGGATAGAAACGTGACTGCAAGTACGCTGACCCAGCAACGCGTGGTTCTGAGAGACAAGACGACGTAAAAGGATACTACCAGGTCGTTTATACGCTTCGCATAACGCTTTTCTACTCTGCCTACCATTCTCGCTTTCCCTCCTCCGTCACTACCTTCACGATTATTCTCTTCCCCCGCTTCCGCCCCTTCCCCCTTCATAATAGAGATAGAGGGAGAGAGAAAGATGGATGTGTCGATCGATGATCGTCGACCATTGTAGAATTTTAACGTGATAAACGATCGAATGCCAATCGACTTCCTCTTTTACACATTTTCTTTATCTCGTTATACGTAGGTTCGCACTTTAGAAGCCGTTAATGGAAACCGATTCGATTAATTAAAACTATTCGAAACGTTGTCAGTTATAAATTAATTCGCAATCGAGATAATAACGTATTACCAAACGTCGCTTAGTTTCGTCTATTATCTTCTTAAAATCCATTAATCCATTAAGCTAGTCGTTAAATACGATTATAACAATAGATGGCAAGAGCAACGGCACCTCTCTCTCTCTCTCTCTCTCTCTCTCTCTCTCTCCCTCTCTCTCTTCTCCTTTTCCACCGATTGGTTGATTAATTAAACCGAATGATCCTTCCCGTTGGTTTTCCTCTATGGGAAATTCGTTTAATTTTCTATTAAGAAAATTATGTATGTAAAAAGAGGAGAAACAAAAAATGAAGAAAAAAGAGAAGAAAGATCGGATTGAAATTCACGGTATGCATATATTTATCCTGATAAGTTCAATAAAAATGGCTCGCTTAAACGATGCAATTTCTTATATTATCGACATTGGAAGTACCGTTTATTCCAGAAACTCCATTATCTTATCGCAAATGACTTAACCGTTTCTATTGATGATCTTTCTCAAGGAACGATCTGTATTCCAGCAAGGCAATACCGGATTCATGAATGAGATTCTTCGATTCGAACGATTCCTCGAATCTTCTCGATGAGATCTTCCTTTTTCTTTCGATTAATAATCTTCAAAGAGTATTGCGTTTTTGCGATTTGTCAACACGAAGAACTCTTTATTGGTATTTATTCGCGGACAAAGGCGTTCTTTAAAAAAAAAAAAAAATGTTGTAAGAACGGATAAGAAAAATAATCAAATCACGTAAGAAGTTCAACAGGTGGATATAGCGTGGCATGCATCGTTATCGTATTCGAACGTTTATTACGACAACACGATCCTTAACGAGAAGCACCTTCTCGATCACGCGAGTTTAGTTACGACAACGACAACGACGACGACGATGATGACGAAGACGATGATCAACGTAGCGTGATCTGGACGAATTTAATTGACCTAACTACTTTCGACGTATACGTCGACCTGTTTTACAAACTTCCATATAATGCTAAACTTCCGTAAACCCTCTATCGCCGAAAATAATACATTCGGTCGCGTTAAAAGATCCAATTTAAAATTTATCGCGATCGAGATCACTTTTTTAATTACTAAATGCTAATAAGAAGTTTAAATACGTTTAAAAAAGAAGAAAAAAAAATCAAATCGATACACGTTAATATAATTTCTCCCTTGAAATATATATTCTCCTTCGACGGAATCATAGATCGTTGATTTAATTTTAATTATAAATTAGTAATAAAAAAATGTTAAATACATTCCCAAATAAATACGACGGCGTCGTGATTACAATAAATCCTTCAAATAAATTTCGCCGAAATAATATATATATCTATCGTTGTAAACTAATCATAGATTAGAACTGGCAATGATTTCTAAGAGAAGATATCTATATCCTTTAAGATCGTCTATAATCGTAGATCGAGCGCAAGAAGTGTAAGAGAAAGGAGAGAGAGATAGAGAGAGAGAGAGAGACACCGCGCACGAAAGAGCTCCGTGACGAGAATCGCGATTAAGGTTCCTGACTCACTACCGCATTGTATCCGGTCTATGTATGTTGTACGTACACTATTTTTAGAGAAACGCGTACATTCTCAACTGCTACAACGCACGTTTACACGGAGATATACAACTATTAAGTCAGGCCAATTATCGTTGCACGAACAATGTCCTGCACGGTCATTCATGAATTCCGAGTATGACTGAATTATCTCGTGAATGAGTTAACATTATCGTTTCAAATCATAGAACGAATAATACCTATGAAATAGTTTTTCTTATGCGTGGTTGATAACTCGTTCGTCGTACGCGTGCCAAATATTATTCAACCGTATTAAACTTATTTAAACATTGTTATGGTTTCGAAAAAAAAAAAAAGAACAAAGAGAAAAACATGAAAAACAAAAGAAAAAAAAGAAGAAAAATTTCACACAACCAAAATATCTTATATAAATCAGATCTTTCTTACGTGTTTACAATTCTTTTTTTCTTTTCTTTTCTTTTCTTTTCTTTTTCTACGAAAAAAAGGAAAACAAACCAAAAAAAAATCCGTTTAGATCAATCAAAAGACAATATAGAAGAATAAATAATATATATATATATATATATATATATATATATATATATTATTATATATATTTGAGTACCGTCCATCGAAGTCCGGAACCTTTGATGAATTAAACCGACACCGCTATTAAGCTCCATTCAAGCTAGCCACTTATGCTGGTAGTACGCAATTTGCGCGAGAAAAGAGTGACACATTCGACTCGAACGTTAATTGCGAGTTGACCGATAGTAGGCGTTCTCCTACAGGAAAACGTACAAGAGAGAAATTTTTTTACAATGTTTTACGAGCCTTGACTTTATGCCATTTTACATTCGTGAAAATTAATCTTACGAGTACGTACGAAAGGGGGAAACTATATATATATACCGCAACTCGATCGTTTCTTCTACGATTTTATTTACAGGTTTAATAAAAAAATTTAATAAAAACGAAAAGAAAAACAAAAGAAGAAAGAAAAAAGAAAAAAATGAAAAAGATCGGAAATTTTTATAGTAACAAAAAATTCGTTAAGAAAATAAAATCCAATTGGAACAATTGATCGAGTTGCGTGATTTATCATTATAAATACTGCGAGAGATTAATCGAATCGATAGAGATAAAGAAAAAAATCCAAATTAAACAACCTGTGAACGTAATAAAAAGATAGAACGCGATACCGACCTGGTATATATTATTTTCTTGTCCTCTTAATTGTCATTATCTTACACGCTAACAATGACTACCTTCTTCCTAATGTTCTTTCTTCTTCTTCTTCTTCTTTCCTTCTTTTTTTACTCTCTTTCCTTCTCTTTTTTTCCTTCCTCTTACACGGCCACACGGTACATACCAATTTTCTCAGGATTTCGTGGAACCGACGTGGCAGTAGCTAGACCTCAAGTGATTGCGACTAATTGTACTTGGAATCGATGGGAGCATTTAACGGATATTCCCGTCGTGTTCTCTCACAGTCGGTCGACGAAAAAAAGGTTGCTTCATTGGTGTTTTTTTATTCTTTTACTTTTGTCTTCTATTATTTTGCTTTCCTCTATCGTGTAGTAAAAAAAAAAAAAAAGAAAAAAAAAATATATATATATATATATATATACATCGAAAGGACATCATCGATATCGATTTTTCTCGACGAATTACGGAACTACGTTCGTGTTAAATATCATTGATAATTTATAACGTACGAAAAATAATCAAAGTAAATACGTACGTGTATGTATGTACATTGATAATTCAAAAACAAGTTAACAATCAAAAAGAAAAGAAAAATACTGCAGCCATTATCTCGACAATACTTACGATACTTAACAATATTTTATAACGCGATAATTTTTATAACATCGTAAGCAATATCTTATGTCCGGATTTCATTGCTAGGAAACTCGTTATCAAGAATTAATTATCGATTAAAAATAAAGAAAACAATTTCTTATTAGAATTCTTTTACGGAAAGATAAAGAATGAAACTAATGAAAAGGTAAACACGTTACTTCCTCGTATCGTTAATAGTCGCGCGACACTGTGTCTCTTCTCTTATTTCCCTCTCACTGTCCGTGTTTCCTCTTCTTGCTCGAACAGCTGTTAGTTACGACGATTGTATTATCATACTATATCGATGTTTCTATGATCGTCACGTGACCCCCGATATGCATACATTCAAATCCGAACGTTTTCAAAAACATTTAATTAGTGAATAGATATGTTTGAGGGGAATAATATTGGATCCATAAGAAAGCAAAAATTAATTAAATGTTCCTTTTATTACATCTATTTGCAGACAAATGTAATATCTTTGTTATATTAAAATATTATATATAGTATGTGTATATATATATATATATATATGTATATATAAAGGTGTGTGCGTATATATATATAGTCGAAGAGTAGCATTAAAAACGTTCTGTTCGTTGATACGTCCGTGAGAATGACTTACTGCGTGCGTGCAACGAAGGAAGCATAAAGGCGCGATATGAATAATGTAAGCTTACGTAACGACGTATGTCACATCACTACGTTTCAGACACATAACCGTTGTCGTCGAACTATGTACTTACTTACGCAGGCAATGGTTCGATGTATCACGTGATCATCTCAAACCTACGCTTGCGCATTCACAAGTTGCCAACTCGCAACTAATGCACCACCCTTCGCTTTCATTTAACCCTTTTTCGTATGCGAAGAAAATATTTTATATGAGTAGGTATGTCCTATGGGTATATGTAAAATTACGAACGAACGTATCTACTCTAAATATATTATATATACATACCGTGTACCTATGTACACGGATACATAATTCGTCTATTATATTTGATTCTTTATCAATAACAATAAAGTAATTAAGAACAAGAATCGATTATCGATTCGTAAAGAGAATCTTTTTTTCATCAAAAATAAATGTCAATTCATCGAGTATATACGTTTACATTAACATACGATTACTATCTACATACAATTTGTTCGAAACTGATTTCATTTATATTATTTAGAATCAACTATGATATTTGTGTTTAAATAAATTTTCTACAAATATTCTTCTTCGTTCTGTTAAACTAGAGAACACAGAGCTCGGCTATAACAGGGGGTGCGAAAGTAATAAGTAGAGAAGTTACCGTTTCTGACGTAGAGCCCGTTGAAACGAACGAGAAGATAAAAAGGAGGGGAGAAACGAGTGAGAAAAGAGGGATGATGGTTCGTGCAAGTGAAATTCGTAGAAGCGCGATGCACAATACATGGAGGATCCGAGTGTAAAGGGAATTGGAAAGCGGCGTTAGTGTTTCGAGGGAGAAGAAAAAGAATGACGAAGGGAAAGAGGAGGGAGAGAAAATAAAAGAAGGGGAGGGAGAGCGAAAAAAAGGGAAAGAGCTGAGGATGAGGATGAGGAAGAAGAAGAAGAAGAAGAAGAAGAAGAATGGCAACACGCAGAAGAGAGAACATTATCCGTGGAAGGGACCGTCTGCCTGTTTGCTTCACCGATTCTAAGAACGAATCAAAGATGGCGGCCTACAAAAGAATACCATTCGACTTCTCGAAGAAGTTTGACCCTAAGGAATGGTACCCCGCCAATGAAATTTAGCCGAGATAAAAGTAAAAAAGGTAAAAGAAGAAAGCTCGCGAGACGAAAGTGATCATCCTTCTTTAATCTGATCGTCTGATCTTATATTTCCTCTTATATGTCTCTCTCACATCGTTATCGTTGATCGTACGCCTCTTAAACGTTGATAATATATTAATAGATAATTTATTCCTTTAATAATATGAAATTAATGTTAAATAGAATTTTATATTATGGAAAAAGTGTTGGATGCATAAAGATCGAACGATTAACCATGGGGGAGGATTAGAGAAGAAATATCAGTAGAAACAGGAGATACCGCTAAGGACCTTGAAATGTAAATAAAACAACTATGGCGAATAGCAAAGCTAACGTTATCATTGGAAGCGAGCGAGAGAGAGAGAGAGAGAGAGAGAGAGAGAGAGAGAGAGAGAGAGAGAATAGAAAAGAGAGAAGGAAAACGAAGGAGAGGTTTCTCGCAGTGGTCGATCGAAGTTGGTGGAGGCAAAAGAGTAGTAGTAGTAGTACTAGTAATAGTAGTAGTAGTAGTAGCAACAGCAGTAGTAGTAGTAGTGAAAGAATATGAAGGATAGGATGAGAAAGGGAGGGAAATAGAGAGAAAGGAGCAAAAGAAAAGCAGCAAGGCGGTCGGCGGTCGAGTATGGGAGTCCTCGGGAGGAAACACGATGTTCTTGGAACTCTCTCGCCATTGCGCTGCCCTCTCCAGCCTTGGCTTCATGGTTCAGTTAACTTTCTGCCAGCTCTTGTTACGTGCTTGACGCATTACCAGCCTCGCACCCGTCCTTACCTCCCGAGGCCTTCTACGTTACTCTCTTTCTCTCTCTCTCTCTCTCTCTCTCTCCCTTCTCCCTCTTTCTCTTCAGAATTCCCCTCTTTCTCTGTCCTCCTTCCTTCTTCCATCTCTTGCTTACTCTCTTTCTCTCCTGAGTACTCCACCTTGCGCTTCGCTCTGCTTTTATACCAGCTCTCTCGCTCTCTCTCTCTCTCTCTCTCTCTCTCTTTCATCTAACGCTTCTTTCGTAAAAGAAGCTTTATGTCGTAATAACTTTTAGCTACGAAACTCTCTCTCAACAAGCTTGCCACGATGAAAATGATTTTTCGATTATTCGCAATCTCGACCCAACGAGAGATCGATTATCCATCAACTATATATACATATATACTAGATATATATATATATATATATATATATATATATATATCGAATATACCATACTACACGTATTTCTTGTCCCAAATGTACGCTTACGGTATAAATCGTCGACCGTGTCATCCAAGAATTATAATCACGGCAGGAGCATACGATCGGCCGCGCGCAATATATGTATGCTACATCGTTGCGAAAATGTCAAGAGCAGGTGTTCCGATCCTGTGTAACGAACGATCGAGGAGAAGTTTAATGGCTTTTGCGGTTTGCAGGGCTAATGGAAAAAAAAAAAAAAAAAACAAAAAGAAAAGGAAAACAAAACAAAAAAAACGAAAAGAAAATGGTCATACTTTTGATAATTTCTACGATCGTCGATCGCCTTCGTTTCACATCAATGAAAATACTCGGGTGAAATTTGTCGTAAAAACTTTTACCATTGGCCAGCTATTTTTTATACGGTTTGTCTCTCTCTCTCTCTCTCTCTCTCTCTCTCTTTTGTTCCCCTTTCGCCACCCTAAGTCGAGTCGACGAGTGGAAAATACGGAAGAAAGAAATCGATGAGACCACGTCACCGAGGGGTAGCTAACCTCCTTTACCAAAGAAACCATTCGCAACTTTATAATTATTTCTTTCAAAGGTAATTTTTCAATACGCAAAGAATCAAAAGGAAGTTTGTCGGTAACCGTGTAACTAACTGGCAACACACCTAGTTGCGATCAAATGAATATAAATCGAGACTCGCTCGGTCGCCGCCTTATATCAAACACGATACCATAGAGACTGGTCGTCGTGATGGCATTCGCTTTATCGTGAACACGTTCACGCATACATAGAACGTTACATTGCTTCAAGAAAGTACACGCTATAGCAACCTTGCTTGGAATGTACAAAGGACGATTCCCTACCACCGAGCTGGCTCGAATCTTGCCTTGCAACCTTTCTAAGCTAAGATTAAGTTGGTAAATATTTGTCAGGGTTTTTCTTTCCCTATTTCTTTTTCTTTTTGCTGTTTTCCTATCTTCTTTTTTTTTTTTCTTTTTCAAGAACAAAAAAGAAAAAAGAAACAGAAAAAAAAACCCGGAGAAAAACATGTCCGCGTATTTCCTTTAAATCAGAAAAAAAAAAAAAACTTTACGATATACTCGAATACGATCATAATTATTTTTTTTTTCATTTTCAAGAACGAACGAAGAAAATTCGATCCATCGATCGACGAATATCTTTTTTTTTTTTTTTTTTTTTTTTTTTCTAAGAAACCCACCGCGCGCAATTTCCGTCGACATTTTACGATTTTGCTTTTGCTAAATAAACGAGACAATGTGACTCCAACTGAACTGTTGCGTAATTACGAACAAAAAGTACGAATCTTCTCATTGATGATTAGGAATTTTATTATTTTTACGTTTCATTAGGTATTTCCTATTCCATATAATCCTTTCTAAAATTATAAAACATAATGGGTCTAAATTAACCTATGTATAATTATTATTAATTATTGTCACTCTCATGTACAGTCATTATTATACTCGTTAGTTTCAACGCGTGAGGTTTCCTTTTTTCTTTGTCACTCCTCTAAATCGAACTTATACACATGCATATAATAGTTCCGTCAAACATTAAGGACATTGTTTGCCTTGAAACGATGTTTTCAAACGACTAGCCAGGTACTTCCCAGGAATTGATGATCAAAGAAAGACATGGTCATACCGATTAATAGACTCGTCGAGTCATACAACAATTTACATGAATTACATGTAAACATGTACACAAACACACATACACGCACACATATATGTATAAACATACTTACATAAAAAAATAATATATCGTACACGCGTGGGTAGAAAAAAAAAAAAAAACAAAAAAAAACAAAAAAAAAAAACAAAAAAAGAAAGAAAACAAAGAAGAAAATGAAAAAATAATAAAAAAAAGAAAGAAAGAAAGAAAGAAACTCCAATCGAATAGACCTAAAAGCTTTTATCAATTGGATAGAGAGAAATTTTCAATCATACCAGTTAGCAATTCGTCTCAAGTCGTGTCTTACATATATGACTCGTATTAACGACGTAGCTTTTTAAACAAAAAAAAAAAAAAAAGAAAGAAAAAAAAAAAGAAAAGAAAAAAGAAGAAAAAGAAAAAAAAAGAAAAAAAAATCGACAGTAAACGCGTGCAGTCTATGATGTAGGCGTGTTCGTTCGTTCTGTACCGCTGTGTGCAAATACTTAGTTACGTACCCGATCGTAATGTATCACGATTATGCGAAGACATAGCGATCTTATGAGTTGCACATGGCTCGTAGAGAAACGTTCGGTAATAAGAAAAAAACGCAACTTTCACGAGAAACGCGCGATTAGTCAGCGCCACTCGCTGTTCGGCGGATGAATTATTATGATTTATTTCGTTCTTTTCTCCAAAAAAAAAAAAAAAAAAAAAAAAAAAAAAAGAAAATATGTATATATATATTTAACGTACGATAACGTATATGCGCGTTTATATATCTAAATGCATTGAGAAATCACAAAAGAAATCGAAGAAGAACGGCCACACCGACATATTGCTTTTTAATAAACAATATTTATAATACCTATTCTCATAACTCTTGTGGCGTGGAGTACGAAAAAAAAAGTAGAAAAGCAAAAAAAAAAAAAAAAAAAAGAAGAAGAACGAACGTAATAAGCGAAATTGTAACGAGCCATGCGATACATCATGCATATGCATTCGTGGTTTTTTTTCGTTTTTTCTTCTTCTCTTTTTTTCACGCAAAAGAAGCCACGTTTTAACGAGGAAAACGACGCAGGTCGACGCTGAGCCTCGAGATTTCTATGCGAGTTATCGCGTTTTTTTTTCTTTCTTTTTTCTCTTTTTTTTTGTTCTTTGTTATCGATGATATTCCACGTTAAAAAAAAAAAAAAAAAAAAGAAAAACAAAAAAAGAAGAAAAATAAATGAAATATAATCGATGGATGTCTCTTTAACGAGGGATAAAAGTAAACAAATAAAAAAATGAAAGAAAAAAGAGCGTGTTAATACAATGACAGATAGTTAATTAAATTTTGCATCGATCAATTAGTTCGATAATCAAAGATATTCACGTACAAATATAATAAACGTTGGCGCGTTAAAAAGGAACAATTAATTTCAACATACACATTTGATGTATGTTTACATCGAATATCTAACAAAATACCTGTCGATATTGTCCGAAACTTTGGGAAGATCTAATAGCGAATGAAAATCATTAATTAATAAATACTAAATATTACGAGGATGTTGCCAATGTCAATTATTTGCTTTTATGTCGCGTTAAAATCTAATCATCGATGATACCAAGACGGAAGAAATCATCGAAAAAATAATCATCGAAAAAACGATACTTAGAGAACGTTTACGAAACGTTGAATGTCCCGACGATTGATGAAGTCGACCTACTGCATAACTGCAAAT
Organism: Vespa crabro; assembly: GCF_910589235.1. NCBI lineage: Eukaryota > Metazoa > Arthropoda > Insecta > Hymenoptera > Vespidae > Vespa > Vespa crabro. The sequence goes on from NC_060963.1 coordinate 942,326, forward strand.
TCTAACTGTAAATCGTCGTGTCTTACGAAGGCAAGTAGACGACTAATCGTTGATCTGATATCTCCTATGTCTTCATGTATTTACGAACGTGCAAGCGAACACGAGCGAGCAAACGAACGAGCGAACGAGCGCGTTTCAAAATTGACCGCAAACACGTAAAAAGTTTCCAATCCATAAAATCCAATTTTAATAAACCTCTTGGGAAAAACCTTCAAAGTGTCGAAGAAGATATTTGACAGTTAATAAAATTTATTTCTATGCGTAAACTTTTTTATCAAGAAAATTTTCTGACGATTAAATTTCAACGAAATTGTGATTGTTCTTTTAACAATTTTCTTTTTCTCCATTCTCTCTCTCTCTCTCTATTTTCTCTATCTTCTCTATTTTCCTCGTAAAATGAAATTACTGGTGAAGTGAATGATACTTTCTCTCCCTCTCCCTCTCCCTCTCTCTTTCTTCTCGAATAAAAGAGAAGAATATAATCCCCGCAGTAAATTACTCGGTGATACGCGAGATGTAAACGAACTGGTATCCGGTTCCGAAATGATCTCGAACGTGACAGCACGATCGATAGGAACGATAACTCGCTATCGAAAGAAATTCCAAGCGTTTATTCGCGTCGCGAAAGGGAGCCTCTCCTAACAAACTGGATTTACTTCGCCCACGGTGTGCGAGAGTAGCCCCCATAACAGATATCGTGTCAAAATCCTGAGGCCAACGAACGCGTTTCTTTCTCCCCATCTCTCTCTCTCTCTCTCTCTCTCTCTCTCTCTCCCTTCTCTGTTTTTCTTTTTTTTTTCTTTCTTCCTTCCTTTCTTTCTTTTTTCCTTTCTTTCTTTCTTTCTTTTTTCTTTGTTCAATTCGCACCAAGATAAATTTAACGATATTCGATGTATGGCGTAGGGACGAGCTAACGAGATAAAACTCTTACGTGTTTCTTTTATCAATCTTATACTTTTTTACGATCTGAAGAAAGAACGTATAAATAAAACTAGAATAGAAAGAAAAGTTTTGAAAAGGGACACGTAAAAAGGAAGAGAGAGAGAGAGAGAGAGAGAGGGCATGATGAACCGAAGGATGAACCGTTCGAAACTTTCTCCCCTTCCATCCTTTTTTTTATTCAATTTTCTAAACTCCATTTTCGTCCATTTTCTGTTCCCTACCTAACGAAGTATCTAGCGAAGAAGAAATTCTAACAATGACAAAGCTAATACGCTATCCTAATTTCCTTTTCGAAAAATTAACAATTCCATAAGAATTTAATATAATAATTTTGTCAGCTATATCGAGTTCTAATACTACTCGCCGAAGTATAATTCAATGAAGAACCTGGCATAATAATAATAATAATAATAATATTAATTATAATAGTAATTGTTATAATAATTATAAAAGTAATAATAATAATAGTAATAATAATAAAAGTAATTGTAATAATAATAATAATAATTGTAATTGTAATAACAATAATAATAATTGAAATTGTAATAGTACTGGTGAAAAATTAACAAAATTTTCACGCGTTTTACTAATTACAAATGTTTTCTTTCCTAATTCGAAATACTTTTTTTTTTTTTTTTCTTTTCGTACGCTTATAAAGTTCTTTCGAAGTGAGTAAGTACCTATACTCGGAAAGTTTTCCTCGTCGAACAAAACCATCCGGAACGAATACGATATCCCTTTCTCTAACATATACTCGCAAACGTCGATGGTATGCATTGATATCGGAAAACTCGTTTAACTCTATAAATTGTATTGCTTCTAAGACGACAGAATAAAAAAAATCGAATATTAATAATGATTTCGTATTGACGAACGAATCGAAATTATCTAAAGGCACAATTTTTTGTTTCTTTTTTTTGGCTTAGGTTTTTTTTTTTTTGTTTTTTTTTTTGTAAAAATGCAAATTTATTATATATTGTTTTATAGTTTTGACCATTTATAACGAGCACCGTAATAGCCGATAATTATTTAAACGGAATAAATTTATGCCAAGTAACGCACTTGGCGAGATACACGTTTGGCACTTAGACGATTAGATTATTTGTTAGAAGATTAGTAAAGTTACAAGCAAAAAGATCGATGTCTTTTCTGAGCCGGATTTGTCCATTCGTTTTTGCTATAGAGAAACGTGCCAAAAGAATAAAAAGATAATAAAAAAAATATATGTATTTATATACACACACACACACATATATATATATATATATATATATATATATATATATAAAATAAAAACCGCAAATCCATTAAATCTCAAGCGTGAGATCGCTCACGATATTTTAAAATTGGAACACTTTCCAGAAATTGTGGTTAAAATTCTGAGAAAAGTCCTCGACGATTTACATCTACGTGGATCCATACCTTCGTTCAAAAAAGAGAGAAATAAAGAGAGACGGGGAAGAAAGGGAGAGGGAGAGAGAGAGAGAGGGAGAGAGAGAGGGAGAGAGAGAGAGAGAGAGAAAGAGCATGACATTTCTTGGAAGAACTCTATCTCCGGAAACAAATACATATGTGCGTATGCACGTTTCTTGGATTCGTGCTTGCATGTCGCGTTTCATTCGTACAAAAATTAGTCCGCCATATTCGGTTGCTTTCTAACTACGCAGTCGGTGCTCCGTTAGAAATTATTTTCAGTGACTTAGTCACTGTTGCATCTGTCGGAGAAACGATTCGTAGAAAATATTTATCATATCCCTCAGCACTGATCCTTCTTCAACTAACTGGCTAAGCTGTAATTATATATAACGATGGAATGAAACCTATTAATCTTTTCTATGTAATTCATAGGAGATAGTTATATGCTTCTGTAAACTCTTTCTTTCTCTCTCTCTCTCTCTCTCTCTCTCTCTCTCTCTCTCTCTCTCTCTCTCTGTATGTATTATAATTTATCGTCGATCATTTTAAAAAAAAAAAAGAAAAAAAAAAGAAAAAAGGAAATAAAAAATATGCAGTAAGCTTTTTCACCTGACACCGTAAATACAACAATATATTTCTATGTACAATTGAAGACAGAGAAACATCGACGATTTCTCTCTCTCTTCCATATTTCGATCAAATCATCAAAATCCCGCTGGTACGAAAACGCTTTACGATTTCGCGGAAATGAAAACTCGACTATCGCGTGTTTGTCGTTCTGCCAAAAATCCAAAGACATTTATTACAATTTATGTACCACGAATATAAACCTCATGCGATATGGAACGATCAACTTTGACGTCGATTAGTTTCGATCGGAGTCGAAGCCAGAATCGGTGATTACGCGACGATCGATGGTCTTAACTTTGAGAAATAAATCATTTTCACGCGTCATTTCGTCGGTTAGTTCTTAATTACCAATTAAGAAGTCGATGTCATCATTCGCGATTTACGTCAATCGATGCATGTGCTTGTTGAATTAATCGGGAAAAAAAAGAAAAAAAAAAAAAAACAGATAAAATATCTAATAAATAGTCGATTAAGTTTTGACGTCTATTACGATGATAAGAAATGTCTTTGAAAATAATGGAATGGACGATGACGAGGATAACAAGTACATATACACCTAATTGCAATTAGATACATATACATACGTACATAGATAACTTTGTTAGATATTTGTAAGCGACGACGCGGTATTTAGCAGGATTCACACTTTCTCGTAGATGACGTATCTTTTCCTGGAAAGGCACACGTAGAACCGGCCGTTTCTGCACGATGAGGTCATTAGAATCCGTTGCGAGCGAAATTTTCTTTTTCCTTTTCCTTCCAGCCTGCAAGGAGCTCCGCTTCAATCTTCACGTGATTCACCGCCTAAGGATATATAGCGAGGAGCATCTTTTTCTCTTTCTCACCCATCTCTCGCTCTCTCTCTCTCTCTCTCTTTCTCATCCATCCGCCCTCTATCTCTCTCTCTCTCTCTCTATATATATATATATCTATATATATATATATATGCTCCTTCGACTTTCAGCATCAACATATCCTTATACGTATTCATCTTTGTACATAGAAATACGACAATAATTCGCAAACTCAAATTCCTGATTTATTTATTCGATTCATGAACAGATACGAGAGATGAGGAATCAGTCGTAGAGATTCCTTTGTCGATGCATAGAAATATATTAACGCCTATTACGACGTAGTTATTCGAGAAAAACGTGTCGCGCAAATGCGACTAGAATAAAGAATTAAAAAAAAAAAAAAAAAAAAAAAAAAAAGATGATTTCATCATCGATAAGTGGTAAACATAATTTCTTAAGACATACTACTACTAAGTTTTTTAATGAGATACGATGTAAACGAAATGATGAACGCCGAGCGGTGATTCATTACTATCAATATCATATGGTGTTCCTGGTTAACAAGAAATTCCCTCGATGATATTAGATTCCTCGCCTTACAGGATAATTTATCTATCGATGACGCCTTCTTTTCTTCTTTATTGTTTTTTTTTTTTTTATACATACATACATACATATTTCTTATACATAAATACATACATACATACATATATATACACTTTTTGCAATTATAGTCTTTTCCGATCGGAGCTGGATGTAAAACGTCACTACGTCTGAAAAAAAATTTGACGTGCTATTACGAAGTTCTCCTCGTCAAAGACCAAATCCAAGAAGATGGATATTGGATACGAGAGAGAAAGAAAGAGAGAGAGAGAGAGATAGAGAATTCGTAAAAGCTGGATCGAATAACGGGCCGATACGACGAAGAAGAGAATTTCCTGGAATGATCTCTTCTTCGACTCGATGGTGCTCTTCTACTAAATCCTTTGTACTATACCGCCCCATACGATATTTGCGTACGATAGACGGAAGTAACTACTTACCCATACTTACGTTATTACGACACTTAGATCATTCGAGATAATCACGAAAGACCTACATAAGTTTCAACGATCAACGATTTTACGAGAAACCTAAACTCTTTTTCTTTCCTAATTAGCGATTTATATATTTATATCAAAAGGGAAAAGAAAAAAAAAAGGAAATAAATAATAAATAAGCAGGAAAAAGGGAACGACTACATGAATTACATCCGATAAGTGAGAGAAAAAGAGAGAGAGAGAGAGAGAGAGAGAGAAAATCTCTTGGGTATTCCAAAGGACTTCGCTGTGTTAACGAACCGATTTATTACGACCGTTACTTCGATCCTTCCACCCACGACAGCGCACTCACACCAATAGCGATAGCGATCGATACGAAGAGGCAACTCAAGAGTTAAGCTTCGGTCATCCGTGACGCGTTCGGGAAAAAAAGAAAAAGAAAGAGAGAGAGAGAGAGAGAGAGCGACAGAGAGAGAGAAAGAAGAAGATACGTCAGGACATCACGGTTCTCGAGTGTTCTCCGAAGTGCCAGGAATAATAAGAAGGAAACACGTGTCCGTGCGTAGAAGACCATCCTCTCCTTTGCATTTATGACATTAGTGAGTAATGTACATCTCCGTTCGACGGACCTGTTCCAATGCCTTCTTTTAATGAGTAATATGCATGACATCAAGCACGTTAAGCACCAAATTCTAACTTTTTTTTCCCCTCTCCCTTTCTTTTTCTTCTTTTTCATTTTTCTTTTTCTTTATTTCTCTTCTTTTTTTTTTCCTTTATTTTTTCTTCTTTTCTTTTCTTTTCTTTATTCCTCTCTCTCTCTCTCTTTCTCTCTCTCTCTCTCTCTCTCTCTATCTATCTATCTATCTATCTATCTATCTCTCTCTTCTTCTCCTTCGAATTTACAAACTCGTATTTCATACGTCGAAATGTCGAAAATAAATCTACTAATCTCTTACGCCAAAACAGATAAACACGAGCACGGATTGTTGATAAATTTATTTATCATATTTTATTTATTTACTTATTTATTTATTTATTTCTCAGATTAAATATATATATATATATTCTCCTGAAGAGTTCGATGTCCTGAAAACTAATTGAAACTAACAATTATTGGCTCTATATCTGTCTGATTGAAAGTTCTTTTATCGTACTAAATAAGCAACGCATTCTACGATGCATTTCGTAAATAACGAAATCGTCTATATATCGAAATGAAAATTATGAAGGAAGAATGAAATGAGGAGAACGAACGTAGGAAAAGATACAAAAGAAGAAAAAAGAAAAAAGAAAAGAAAAGAAAAGAAAAATAATAATAAAATTAAAGATGAAAAAGAACAAAATAAGAAAAAAACAAACAAACAAACAAACAAACAAAAAATCAAGTAGAATAAAATGACAAGAAAAACTTTCGGAGATCGAAAGCTGTGGTAGGCTGTAAAGGATGGGGGGAAGGGATGAGGAAGAGGAGAGGTGGCAATTGGGCGGAGAAGGGTTAGGGAGGAAGGGAGGAAGGAGTAGAGAGAAAGAGGGATAACCGATGAAGAAGTGCACTCAAGGCAATTTTGACGTCACTTTGGCAGAGTTCCACGGCATCGCGTTCCATCCCGACACATAGTAGAAACGTGGGAGTGGAATTCCCTGATTCTCACGAGCCTTATTTTGGGAAGCTCTCGCGGTGTTCATCCTCTTCGTCGATCTCCTCGTCGACCACTCTTACTCGTTGTCGTTCGTACGTTCTTATGTGGATGTACGTACATCCACGGCCGGAAGCTGTGGGGACTTACAAATTTGGAGCGGTGCTCCATTTTTTTTCCTTTTCTCTTACCAACAGAGATACACCATTTTGCAAGGCTCGTTGCCATTTTGAAAGGCCAGCTACAACACTGTAGCGCCAAGCTACAGATAAAGAAAGAGAGAGAGAGAGAACTTATCAAATTCAAACGATCGTATTTTTGGAAAGGTTTTTGGTTATTCTTAGATGCTGACAAGGATTGAAACATTTCGATTCGCAGCACGCATTCTTTTTCCACCCACTCTTTTTCTTTCTCTCTTTCTCTCTCTCTCTCTCTCTCTCTCTCTCTCTCTCTCTCCCTCTCTCTCTCTCGCTCTTTTTCTCTTTTTATCTTTTTAAAACTACCTATGTATCTTTGCCAACATCGCAAGAAATTCTTTCGATCTAGTATACGTCTTTTCTCGCTTAGTCGCGATATCTCCAATGTAGTAAATCAGTGTGAAGTTAGGATAAAATAAAAGCGATAAAAAAGAAAAGTACTAACCGAGCTCAAAGATCGAGTGGACACGATCGTAAAAATCTCTTCTTCTCTTACGTAATATTCTATATATCTTTCACGACTCTCTCTCTCTCTCTCTCTCTCTTTCTCTCTGTTACTCCACGTGTATCTACCATGCGATTTTCCTAACCGCGATTAGTTTCATAAATTAATGTTCGTCTCATATAATATTTCTTGCGACCTATTACGTATTCTTGCACTTCTCGATGACTCACCGAAAAAGTTGCAATCCATTCGCCTCGCTAGCTAGCTCCACTCGCTGTACTCGAAAGAAGAAAAGAAAAAAAAGAAAAAAAAAAGAAAAGAAAAGAAAAAAAGAAAAAAGAAAAAATCGAAAGTAAAAGAAAAACAAGAAAAATAAGAAAAAAAAAAAAAAAAAAGATCGAAAAAAAGAAAAATCAAGAGGATAAATGAATTGACGCGTGAAAGAAATCGTTGTGAAGATGCAATGTATACATCTATGCATCGAACACGTAACGTTTCCTACGGTCGATCATGAAAAACGCTTTGAGACGATTTACGTGTCATTCGAAATTTACACGCAATTTATTATATTCCATATATCAACTATTAAATGACAGGTAATTAATAATAAATGGATGTAAGATCTATATAAATTTCATCGCTGTAACATTTATAAACGGTACTCGAGAATCGGGCCAGTCAATGACGAAGAAAAAAAGGAAGAAAAAAGAAAGGGGTGGAGGAAAAACAAAAAAAGAAGGAAGAAAAAAAGAACTACTTTAAAATTTCGAATCTCATAGTCAAACGTTCATGTTCTATGTATATATCACGTTATCACATCTAAACGCGTCGAGAGCAGCGATCAACGATCCGATCGTAAATATAATGACAGAGGTGTAACGCTCTAATGACTTCTGTCATGACGGTTGGTTGATCGTCGAGATCGGCGTAGCTATCAGCTAAAATAGAAGAAGTCGGTCGTCGTAGCTCGATGACCTTCGCAAGATCTTTCCAAGAATCGGTCACATTCCAGCAAGAGCTATGTCATTCGCGAGATCTATGACCACATCTGATCATTTCTCCGAATGAAATCATTTCACTGACGAATCGTGTCACGCATTTTATAAAATCAACCAACTCGATTATTCATTGATCGACCGATATACTAAGAAATAACTTATTATGACTTTCGAACAATCGAGCCGTTCTTAATACCTGGAATGTTACATACATATATAGGATATATCAAATGAACGATTGAAATTTATACAATGAATTTCTTTTTATAACGTACACCTGTTTTGTTTCTATTTTTCTTTCTCTCTGTTTTCTTTCTTTCTTTTTTTTTATTATTATTATGATTATTATTATTATTATTATTATTATTATTATCAAACTTTCTAATATTACACCATCGATATCGCCAATTATTCGTTAAGAGCCATGAGCGTAACAAATTATAGATATATTCGTTTGTCCCTAGTGCAATTAAATACACGATAATCCGGTCGCGGTAGAGGTTTAATAATCCTATTAACGTACGAGAAAATAATCGATATCTGTCCAAAGTACGAGCGAAAGGTCAAAAGGTCGGTGTGAAAAGTTCGAGAGCAATTTCTAGAGTTAACGAAGAGATTTTCTTTTTACGTTAGTCATCCGCGAATATGCGTACAAATATCTAATAGAAGAATTCTATGCATTTCAAACAGAGATAACAAGATAAGGATATCCGAGACGCATTTAAATTTGATTTATCTTAACAGAGATATCAAGCAAATTAATAGAAGGTCATCGATCAACCTCACATATAACTACGAATTTATTCCAAGAAAAATCATGAAAAAATATGATTTTTCCTTGAAAATTGTTCGAACGAGATTGATCGACGGCACGTGACAGTTTCTTTCTTTCTTACTTTGCTTTTTTCTTTTTTTTCTTTTTTTTCTTTTTTTTTTTTTTTTTTGTAATTAAACACACCGAGACGCAACGCATTCTCGTTCGAATTCTTAACGCGTACGTACAATAAAAATCATCGCTAAATCGTCGAAGAGCATAAAATGGCTTCGGAGAAAAATAAAATGAGGAGTTAATCCGTATCCTCCAATCGAGAGCGAACGTTTCTACTTAACGTTTTCTTCGTTTTACGTAACCTACAAAGTATTTACTCTCTCAAAAGCGTTATTCAAAGGGGGTCAAAGTTGAAACGAATTTCCTATATAGCGAAATTCGAGGCTCGCGTTTACTCCTTTTAGAGTTTTACTGTAAAAGCGCTGAAAAGGTAACGAATGGAATACGAAGAAATACGAATCGAGTAGAAACGAGAGAGAGAGAGAGAGACAGACAGACAGACATACAGAGAGAGAGAGAGAGAGAGATTGGCAAAAGTTCACTTTCGCGCGAAACCAGGCGTTTCTCGATGCGAAACTGACGTGCAATAAAAAAAAAAAAAAAAAAAAAAAAAAAAAAAAAAAAAAAGGGAAAAAAACAAGAAAAAAAAAGAAATCAAAAAAGAAAGAAAGGAAGAGAGAGAAAGATAGATAGCAAATCCCAAAAGTGGAAGCTACCGGTAACAACTCGGGATCGAATCGTTGGAATACCATAGCGATCAATGGAATCCAAGCAAGGACGATCTGCTTCGGAATTGAATTGGAAAAAATCGCATTTCGCGAGTTGGCCAAAAGGACGAAATCAAGAAGAAAAGATTCCGCAGGTATATCGCGGCTTTGGTAATTCATGACGACAAAATCGTGCGATCGTCCTTTCGTCCTTTCCACGAAACGGACGTTTCTTCGGCACTCGCGAAATTCGTATAGAAGAAGGAATCGACTTTCTGAAAGAAAAGAGAAAGACAAAGAGAGAAATAGAGAGAGACAGAGAGAAAGAGAAAGAATAAGGTTTTCTCTCTTGTGCGCTTTGTCTCAAGAGGAAGAGAGGGTTCTTCTTCTCTCCTCCCTCAATGGGTGTTCCTAAGCGAGAAAAAAGGTGTTTCTGCTGTGTCGGCGAGTAGTGGTAGTACTTACCGGAGCTTCTACCTGCAGAAATGTAATAGCCGGATAAAAAGGGTTCTAAGGATACTTTCCCAAAGATGTTCGTGTGCTTTTGTCGTGCCATATAATACAAGACACCCGGAATCTTTTATCTGAAAAACAGACAAAAGAAAAAAAAAAAATATATATATATATATCTATTATATATCTTTATAATAAAAATAAAAAAGAAAAACATTAAACCATTATTTGATATTAATCAAACGATTCGATCAATTGATATATGAAAGGTGGTATATCCATGACAATGGAATATTTAAAGGACGTCAATAAATTTCTTTCGTCTGTATAATATCGAAAACTTTCTCGTAGTAACTAAGGTAAAGAGAAAAAGAGACAGAGAGAGGGCTTTGTCCTTCCGCAAAATCAGGATGCACGACGTGCACGAGATACGCGCGTGAAACGTGTCGTGGATCTATCAAGCAAAAGGGAAAGAGAGATAGCAAGCAAGAGGAGATAGAGAGAGAGAGAGAGAGCTAAAACTTCAAACGACACGTTTCGACGACGACACGCTGTTATATCTCCCTCTTTTAAAATGCCTCTTTGTACCGGCATGTATCGCGAACAAAACAGCGCATCGCTGTAGTAAGAGTTTTGCAAAGAGAAAGAGAAAGATAAAGAGAAAGAGAGAGAGAGACGGAGAAAACAAAGGGTGAAGAAAAAGGACGACTAGCGTACGAAAGAGGTAGAGAGAGAAAGAGAAAAAGAGAGAAAGAAAGAGAGAGAGAGAGAGAGATCGGTTCCATTCAAACGGACTGCTGCTACGATTTCCAATCGTCGACTGCTTCCTCGAAACGAGGGCCCCTTTGGCTATCCCGTCAACGAGACGAGAATCAGAGAAAGAGAGAGAAAGAGAAAGAGAGAGAGAGAAAGAGATAGCACTTTGGAATACTGGCTTTCCTGTCGCTCCATTCAAGCGTTCTTGCAACGGTGGCATCGCTGGTTGTCGCATCCAAGAAGCTCCTTGATATTCCAGCGGTGCGCGAATGCCGCTTCTTCCATACGCGGCGATAATACCGGCTGCTCCAAATGGGGTGCCGTTCGTCCTCGGCTCTACTCGGCTCCGCTCGAGAAGAAGAGTAAGTATGAGGTAGAAAAAGGGTGGGAGAAGAGGGCGCGTGGTGGCGGCGTGCTGGCGGCGGCGAACCAGTCGAAGGGTGGGGTAGGGTACGACGGAGAAAGGGCGGAGGGGTGGGGGCAGGAGGGACGCACGAGAAAGACCCACCGCACCCGCTTTGCTGCTGGGCCTCACCTTACGACTTATGTGGACATAAAAGGCAACTCCGTTGCGGAGGACCTCTTCTTCTTCTCTGACACATTGACACACCACCATTCGATCCCTTACGTGGTACCGTCTCTTACCTTCCCCTCCTTCCCTCCCTCCCTCCTCCTCCTCATACTTTTTCTTCTTCTCCTTCTCATTTCTTTTTCTTTTATCATTTACACGTTCCTCCGTTCCATATCCTTCCCGATCAATTTCTTCTTTCTATCGAATCTAAGAGCCCTTTCTTTGACACGCTTTTCTACTCTCGCATTTGATATTAGAATCTCGCAATAGATATTAGATAGGGGATAAAGAAAATAAATGTCGAGTAATCCAAAAGAACGTATGTATATATGTATGTATATATTTATTTATGTATGTATGTCGCATGGGATATCTAATAAATATTTTCATCGTTCGAATGTTTCGATCTTAATAAATATCGTTAAATGATTTTACAATCTTTGTTTTTGATAATAAGTAAAAATATATTTGTAGTTACTATTTCTCTATCTCTGTTTTACTTCTTGAATACTTTAGCCTCTGGTAAAACACGCAAGAGAATTAAGCGATTACTCGAGTGAGAAAGAAAAATATACAAAAGTCAAAGTCTTTAGATAAAGATGGATAGAGAGATAAAGATAGATAGATAGATAGATAGAGAGAGAGAGAGAGAGAGAGAGAGAGAGAGGGAGAGAGAGAGATAGTGATAGTTAAGTCATCATCCGTCTCTCGTAATTCAGAGCGAACTGGATCTTCTATCCTGACAGTTGGATGAGAGCAAGATGTGTCTTGCGTACATAGATACGAGCATGCAACTATCTACGTATGTATATATACGAGAGAGGGAATAAAGGCGCGCGGCGAGGAGGTCGACTACTTTTCATCGTACCGAAGACTAGAACCGCACACGAAGAAGCTGCCCTTGCTCACGAATTGCACATGCAAAATGGCATTAATCACGGATATATATATATATATATATATATACTTATATATACACACATACACACATACATATACGACGTATCTACAATCTATGCATAATATACGTATTATACGTATATAAATCTATGCATATACATACGTGGAAAGTTTAGCTAGACGTAGGGTATAAGAGTATTTCCTGCACATGGAAACGTTCTCTACCTGCACGTGCAGGAAGCTTCTGGTCGAACATGCAGACGAGTTGTTCGACGATTAGATCGAGCGAGGAAGAGAGAGAAAGAAGAAGGAATAAGAGAGAAAGAGAAAGAGAGAGAGAGAGAGAGAGAGGAGGAGGAAAAAGAAAGAGAGGGTAAAAGGAAGAAGAGAAAAGCAGAGAGGCCGACAGGTGAGGCAAAGTGAGACGAGGTTGGCCAGTCTACGAGTTCCGACCGCTAACGAGTAAAAAGCATGAATGGACGGCAGAACGGCGCCGTACATTATCTTGCCTCCTTGTCTCTTTATTATTATTCTCCCGGTCCCCTTTATCGTCCCCTCCTTACCCTTCTTCTTTTTCTTCCGTCGTTTCTCTTCCTTCTATATCGCATCTTCCCTCCCACCATCGCAGCTTTCTGCGAGCGACCCACCCTGTTCCTTCTTCCTCTTTCTCCCTCCACCTTCTCTCTACCTAACCCGATCTTCCAGCAGATTTTCTCTCTCTCTCTCTCTCTCTCTCTCTCTCAGCCAGCAGCATTGTTCGACCCATACAAGAACGATTCACGATGCAAAGTGGTAGAACTTGCTCTGGTAGAATCCGAGGCCTATGATTCGTCAGACGCAACCGCTTGCAGCGATTATTAGTCGGTGACAAACGCGAGTGTCTCATCCGAGAGATCGTCTCCTATGCCCTTCCTACTCGTATGACTCGATATATCTCTTATATACGTATGTATGTATTATGTATATATATATATATATATGTATGTAATGCACGACCGGCTGAAAAGATCATGACGTATCTACAGGTCCTTTCACGAACGATAAGAACGTGAACGTTCGCACAATGTATTATTCTAATGAATCGCTTCGACGATTTCTATCGATCTATCATTGATCGCGTGCACGAATCTGTTACGGTACGTGACTACTTGAGAAAAATACAAATGGCCTTTATGGCAAGGTATATTACATTACGGTCGTGATAGTTCATAAATAAAAACCTTTTTATCTTGACTATTATTACAATACTATACCAACCGATAGGTTTCGTTGCACTTCGTATCAAAGACATTGGAATTTTAATCAACGATTCATCCTCTTTTTTTTTGTCCGTTTTTTTTTTCCTTCTTTTTTCATTTTTTTCCTATAGTTTTATCTATAAATCTACGTGTTGTATACTCATCGGGCCGAGACACCCTGTATACGCGAACTCGAATCAATGCACGTACCAACACAAACAACGTCCGTTGGCAAAGAGAAAAGTACATAAACGAGAAGCGACTCCACCTACGCGACAGGATAAAGAGCAGGCCGGCAGTAAGATACTCATTATCGTGCGTCCGGTTATTACTTTTATTAAATTTTTTGCCATATCGTTTTTCGAATATATTATATATATATATGTATGTATGTATGTATGTATGTATGTATGCATGCATGCATGTATGCGTATATAGTATATATATATATATATATATATATATATATCAGTGCCATTAACGAAAGATAATCGGGATTCCATGCTACCGATGAAAATTTTTTACGCTTATCGATTTCTACCTCGCTATAGTCACGTGTATGTCCTCGCGTTGATTAATATCGAACGATAAATCGATTCTGCAAAATTCAATATCTCTAATGCAAATCAATGAAAACGAGACGATCTCTTGCGTCTGTTAAATCGTACCAACATATATTTACTTTACGGTACTTAAGATCGTACATAAGTAAATAAGTACTACCTATGTACGTAAGATAATATATATATTTCTTAACGAGCGTGCGGCAAAATAAAACGATTGTCGACAATAAAAGAACATTCGTGTTTATGTTAAACACTTTAATTCTCGTACAATGTTAGCCGAGGATGTGAAATTACCCACTATCGTTTTATAGCGTTTCAAACGATGAATGATGCATTTCGTCGAAGATCGTTTCATTCTGCAACAATAAAATCAACTGAATTCTTCTCGATATACATATATACATATATGTGTGTGTATATATATATATATATATATATATATATATATCACTTATATATGCAATTGGCGCAAGCCATAATATACGTATAAGTATATACCTATACACTAAAAATTTCCATTAACTAATCAGGAAGCAGAGCATTTCACGATCGATAAGCCGATTCATCTATAGACACTAATCATGCATTATAAAATAAATTCAAAATGCATCGGGGAAAATCGCCCCGAGATATAATTTAATTTTAATAATTAACGCCGTGACCTACGATATTTATGCATATCACCGGGCGTAAAGCCGAAACGGGAACGGTTGTAATTTTTCTCGCGATAACGAAAATATGAGAACGAAAATGGCGATCTTTCGTAACGGTAATAGATTAAAGAAATATACTTTAAACTTGTGAAAATAACTTTTATTAAAATCTATTTTCGCGATCGTAAATCAACTTTGACTTAAGTAAAAATAATATTCTTAAAATAGAGGGGAAAAAGACCACGAGAGAAAGAGAGAGAGAGAGAGAGAGAGAGAGAGAAAAGAGGGGAAAAAGGGACAAAAGAAATCCCTTTTTCCTAAAATCGTCGAAGACCACGAATTAGAAAGTTCCGAGAAAAAGTCGAGGATTTTTCCGGAATATCTTGGAAGGAGAACCCTAAGGGCAACTCAAAGGTCTTTGTCTTCGATGAAGCGTGGCAGATGTAAGGCGTACGATGCCCGAACCTTAACGGGTCCCGTCATTGAGTTTCAACCTTCTCCTCCTCCTCTTTCTCCTCCATCTCTTCGGAGTTCCAACACGAACAACAACACCAGGTAAATGAGAGACCTGAGGAAGGAAGGAAGGAAAGAAGGAAGGAAGGAAGGAAGGGAAAGAAAGTAGGTAAGAGAAGGGATGAAACGAATCAGGAGTCCCTTCTGTATCCCGATAGCGTAATTTACTGCTCCGATCCGAGTTTATGCTACCTACCATTTAAAGGGTCTTATGAAACCAAAGGAAACAACCTTCGACCTTCCGATGCACACGAAGCAAGAAATTTTCTGTTTCTTTTTTTTTTTGTTGTTCAATCTTCTTTTTCTTTTCTCTTGTTTTTTTTCTTCTTTTCTCTTTCTCTTTTATTTTTCTTTTTTTTTTTTTCTTTTCTTAGCGTTATTCTTCGGACAAGAAACGCCTCCGGTTTCTTGAGAAATTTCCGAGGAGAACAATTTTTAATTAAGTCCAGTTAACTAACGAAACGAAAATTTTGTTTCGCAACGTTAATTAACTATTTCTCGTTATACACTTTTTTTTTTTTTTTTTTTTTTTTTTTTTTCATAAAAGCAATCATCGTCTATATTACGGAAGCAATTTCGTATAAGGAAGATGAATGATCTCTTAGATAGTTCTCTCGTGTCTCCTCAAGGCATCGTATATAGCTCGAGCATTTCTACTATTTAAATCCGAGCACCAAGTCATTAAATCATCCAGCATGCTTGTCAGTTGTAACACTAGTACTCGTCCTTGCTCTTTTATCCCTCTCCCCTGCTCCAATTGACTCTTATCGCGGAACGAGCGTACAACGTTACAACGCAAGGACGAACGATCGACAAAATTCTTTCCCTTTTAATTCTGAAGCATTGCAAATTCTATCTATTTCTTTTTTCATAATTCACTATTATCATTATCATTAATATTACTATTATTATTATTATTATTGTTGTTATTATTATTGTCGTAATATCGGTAGTTCGCATTTCTCAATATTTCTCTTTGTCTATAAATGAAAAATATTTTATCGACGATAAAATCTGACGAATAGGATTTTACTGAGAAATGCTTATATCCGACTTGAAAAATCTTGCGATAACTAACTACCTTGGTAATTATCAAGGATTAATTAAGGACAAAAAAAAAATATATATATATATATATATATATATAAGAACTATCGATTATCTTTCTCTCTCTCTCTCTCTATCTATCTATCTAATGCAATAATCTCTTTTGCACATAACTATTTACATTTCACTTATTTGCCAAAACACATTGCCGCGTCATCGAGAGAATACCCTTATCTATGATTGTACCTTATGCGTGATATGGATATATCAGCGGGCAAATCTCTCGATGGAAAATGTACTCTGTTGTCGATGTACAACGATGACTCATCGACATTCGATGAAGTCGTTTGCAAATAAAACGATAAAGAGAATAGAGAAACGAGTGAAAGATAGATTACGTATTACACAGAGCGTCGTTAATGATAAGATCGCTTTATCTTCCTAATCGCTGTATTATTTTTTATTTAATACCGATAAGGTACGTCTCCTTTATCAAAATGAATTCCAAAGATTCCCTCTTAAAATCTTTCATAAAATTTGTGCATATTCGCGACAATTCGAATATAAATTCAAATTATATAATCGTGATAGGTAAATCGTTATCGATTAAATCATATAATAAAATTAAATCAATATCAAAAGAATCAGTAACGGAATCAGCGGATTCTGTATATTATTATCATAATCTAAAAAGATATAAAAAGAAATATTCTACGAATAAATAATTACCTATACTTAAATATTTCAAGTCGGCTTTAACTGTGATGCTTTTATGTATGAACGATAAGTACGATCTTCTTGCAACCCTTGGACGAATATTGTTGGTTCACCCTTTCGTCTCGTCTTTTTTTTTTTTTTTTTTTATTTCGTACGAATGAAAGCGGCCTTAAAACGTCGGCAGAAAATAAAAGAAAAAGAAGAAGATAATAAAATAGAGACCATGATGTTATCAGGGTGCATTGGCCGAGAGAAAGAGAAAGAGAAAGAGAGAGAGAGAGAGAGAGAGAGAGAGAGAGAGAGAGAGAGAGAGAGAGAGAGAGATAAAGAGAGTTGTAAAGCCGATCTCTCTCTCTCTCTCTCTCTCTCTCTCTCTCTTGGGAGCTTTGCAAGTCCGAGGTTGAGAATGAATAGAAAAGTGACGAAGGATCGAGCAAAGGGAGATGAATAGATGGAAGAGAACAAGAGCCTGGAGAAGTATAGTAGTATAGAAGAGAAAGAGAAAAGGAGTAAAAGGATATTTAGAGACAAAATGAAAGGAGAAAACGAAAAGGAGGATACCCTATCTACCTACCTACCTAGCTAGCTCTACCTCTATATAATTTACGAATACTCACAAAATCCGTGGGCGTTTTACGTGGAGGATCGTTATTTTCCAAACGGAAAAGCACGATCTTACGTCAACAATGATTCGTCTATTTACTACGATATTTTACACAACTTAGAAACACGTTTGGTTTTCATCAAAGCGTATCTACCATATACCATATATCATTAAACTTTTCAAGGGCTAATTGTTTGTCATTGACGTCATCCTTTTTTAAACTCATTTGTTCACGTAACATATAAGAAATTAAAAAGAAAGGCAATAAAGAAAGATAAGGAAACATATTTTCTAATTGTAAGATTGCTACCTTGCAATCTCGATCTTTTGTAGACACATCGCCGTGTCTATCGATCTTCGAGGATTTATGGAAAAAAAAAGGAAAAAAAAAAGGAAAAAAAAAGAAAAAAAAAAGAAAAAAGAAAAAAAATTAAAAGAAAAAACAAGAAAAAAAAAAGAAAAATAAAAAAAGAATCTTATCGAGATAACAACACGACGCGAAGCCGATGATGACAACAACGACGTGCACGATGAATCACGCGGGTTTACGAGGGAAAGGGGAGGGTAAACAGAGTCGAGTTAATTCGAGGCGTAAGCGAGTGGAACGATTAACATATTGCCCCGACGACTCACTCTCTCTCTCTCTCTCTCTCTCTCTTTCTCTCTCTCTCTCTTTTTCTCTCTCTCTCCTCTCTCTGTCTCTCTACGTAGATATTACCAACGTCGCCATCGTGACGTGGCAACGAACTAAACGGCAACCATAACGCAACGCAACGCAACGCAACGAAACTTGATTTTCATCTTTATGTAAATCGATGTGATATTTCATTTTTTTTTTTTTTGTTTTCCTTTTTTTCCATCATCAAACAATTTCTTTGACAAATTCTTCCTAAAAGTTTTTGAGAAAATGCATCTGCATCTTTTCATTTTCTTCTTTCCTCTTTTCTTTTTTTTTTTTTTTTTTTTATTAACTTTTCTTTTCAGAATGAAATCTGTACGACGAGTTATCGATCTTTCACGATCTAAGATAACCTACGTAATGTCGTAATTTTCGAAAAAACGTCAATCCAATGTAAATCTATTCTTCCTTCCTTCGGAATATCGTGACGAACGAGAAAACACCACGTCTGCGTGTGTGTGTGTGTGTGTGTGTATCTGTGTGTACTTTTCTTTTTTCTTTTTTTTTTTGGTTTTTAAAGAGTTTATCGGAATCTCACAGTCTACGAATAAAATTCCCTATCTCTTTTTCTCCTTTTCTCTTATCTCTCGCTAAGGTAATTGCATTCGCAACAGCGAGTACAAAGTTTGCAATTATCTGCATTTATCTTTCTGACCGATTAATTATAGCGAGGACGCTTCCTCGAAAATAAAAACACGGTATTGAATAAATTATAATATCTACTTTCTTCGCGGGGCTACAATATCTATGAAAAAGGAAAGAAAAAAAAAAAAAAAAAAAAGAAAAAAAAAAATAAAGAAAAGAAAAATGAAGAAAAATGAAGGAAAAAAAAATGGAAGAAAAAATAAAAGATCGATGAGATTTCCTTTCTACAGAGAGAGAGAGAGGCACACAAACTTCGACATCTTTTAATAGAAAAGATACGATAGGGATAAAACACCCAGTTTTCCCAACGAGGTCGTCCGTTAAATATTCACCACCGACACCCCGTCGTTAGACACCTATTTTCACTGTGGCAACTGTTTTTAGCCTTACCAGCCCTCTCCTATACTTCTATGTAGATCTAGGAAATTCGCCGTCGTCGACGGACCAGCAAAACTCTGTGTCAGCTCCGGGTTCTTAGAGTGTAAAATAATTGGACGGCCGAGTGACGTTTGTCAGGTAACACGAACGATGAGACACGCTCCAGAGCCGAATAAATTTCCAGTGAATGTTAACTGCTCCTCGTGAAAATCTTCATGGCGCGTTAACTTTAAAGAAAATTCGATCTTCTCTATCCTGGGACCATTGAACGTCTGAAAAAAAAAAAAGAAAGGAAAAAAAAAAAAGAAAGAAAATAAAGAAAAGAAAAAATTATTTTTATTAGATATTTATATCGAGAAAGGATCGATCGATAATACCGCCTCGAGTTCTCTTCGTCGATTCTCTAAACCAATTCATTCGTTCTAGTTAAATACTTTCTTTCATTAACTACCTAATTTTCTTCTGAATGAATCGGAGATATAAAAAAAAAAAAAAAGAAAAAGAAAAAACAAAGTCAAGAATCATTTTATTTCGTAGATATAGTTTGTGCTAACTGTATTCGATGGAATTTAAGTAAGATGACGACGGTGACGTTGTTGAACGCGTCGCAAAATTCAACGGCACACGATACTTGGCTTTTATCCAGGACGCCGCACAAAAGCATTTTTCTTTCTATAACGTCAGTACACCTCCGAAGGAAAAACAAATTTACTAAGAGGTATACCTACGTTTAATAATGATGATATCTTTTTGAGATTCCTCAAAGGACATTTTTTTTTTTTTTTTTTTTGAAGAGAAGCTCGCAATTTACAAAAATGAATCATAATTAATGGACGATTAATTTCTTTTTTCTTTGTTTTCCTTTTTTTAATCGTTATTACCCTACGACGAAAGAAAGGGAAAAAAAAATTATATTCCTACCTTTTAATTCGAAATTTCGATCGAATTCCACTACGTTCTATCGTTTATTTCTACGAAAGATAGAAAGGTCACGTGTCACTCGGTCACGTGCACTTCGTGGCGCTTCGAGTTACTACTAGCGGGAAAACAAACGCATCCTTTTCTTTATAACGATAGTTACTGCGTTCTTATTATTTCATCCTCGACAATAGTTATTGCATAATGAATGAACCGAATGAACTTACGACGTTCGTTCAATTTCTTTTCTCTTTGCATTCTTGCAATTCTTCAAACATGCAACGTTGTGCGAGATACCGTTTAATCGAATAAATCAATTTTCCAGTGTTTGATGATACCGTGTGTAAACATTATATCTGCTAACGATCTCTATCATGCTCCCTCTTCTTCTTTTTCTGTCTATCTCTCTCTCTCTCTGTCTATATATATATATATATATATGCATACCTATATATGTAGTCATATAATAAGATTTAGATATATTTAAAACGAAGAACAAAAGAAATTCTTTAGAAAGGACAATTATTTTTTTTAATGAGAACGAATAAAAGAGACTAAAGGGATGAACCATAAAAGAATATGAGAGAGAGAGAGAGAGAGAGAGAGAGAGAGAGAGAAGAACGAAACGAATGATAAGGGAAGAAGACCAACACCAGACAATATATTAGAAGCGGATCACACGAATGACAACATGCTTTATTTACGTAGCCTGCTTTCTCCCCCCTCTATCTTTCTCTCTCTCTTTTTTATACTCTTTTTCTTAAGATATCATCTCTCGAGTATTCTTAACGTAAGTACTCATATACTATCATATCGTATTAGCATTTTCCCCACCTTTTGCTACGCCTATTCTTACGCTCCCTAGATAAAATATTTTTTCTTCCTTTTCTTTTTTCTTCTTTCTTCTTTGAAACTAATTAAAGCTTCGTTAATAAACGAGGGTAAGAAATCGTATTGTGCGTAAACACATATTGCTGACAACACATGATAACGCATCATGCGTTACATATCGAGTTCCCAAGCGTATAATTTTTTCACTCTTCTCATCGTTCGTTTTATACAAACAATAGATTTCTTCTTTTTTGTTTTTTCGTTTGTTTTTTACGATTATATACGCGACGTATAAGAATTTTAAACGTTCACGCTTGAATCGTTATAAACGTCCTGCCAACGTCTTTGAAATTTTTCGATACGTTGACTCATCGAATTATTTTCCAACGCTTTTTCATGTTGCCGATTCACGTTGCCGGCACTTCTTCTTGTTACACGGCATCTGCAGAAAAATATATTTTAAGAGCTGGAATAGGAATCATTATTAAACGATCAATGTTAATCAAACCCTTTTAAAATATTCTTCTTCTTTTATATACATATATATTACATTTAGTTAATCCTATCTAATCTATTTTATTTATTCATATATATATATATATATATAAATATATATATATATCAATTATTATTCTTGCTTAATGTAGTAATTATATTCTGTTATCAGTCGATAAATGATGGATGAAACCTCGTTCGATTAAACATCGATAGGCCGTGACGATGCAATTTTCATCGACAAAACATGCTTGCAAATGTTCGTAGCGTTGTTCAATTGATTATGCATAAGCCTTTCTCGTGAGTTCGCACATCATCTCCGTGGTTATCGCTTAGAAAAGGAAACTGTACGATGGTTTGGAAAAAAAAAAAAAAGAAGAAAGAAAAAAGAAGATCGAGAACAGTTCTATCTAAAAGAAACTACAGTTTCTTCGATTATTCCTTCGAGTCGTTGTCATCGATGTCTCGTACGTCCTCTTATTCGTAACCGAAATAAACACAAACGCGGGCACGCACATCTCGTTTCTCTGCATCTCTAATCTTACGAGACTGTTGACAAACACTTTGAAAATATATACGAAAAGGGGAGATACGAATTCACTTTTCTCAAAGGAATTAGAAAGTTTAACGTACGAGGAAAGACCAAATGCGCAATAAGTACGTCGATTTAAAAATCAAATATTGATGACAAGAGAGAGAGAGAGAGAGAGAGAGAGAGAGAAAGAAAGAAAGAAAGAAAGAATATCGACGGGAAATTAAAGTTCGCAAATAGGTAGTTCCCCTGACATTACGTTCGAACGACGTAAAAGAACGACAAACGTAAAAGAGAAGGATCCAATGATGCGAACGAACTTGGCACGTTTAATTGGACGTTTACGTACGTATATACTAGTTCCAAGTGACGTATCAGATACTAGATGACATGACGAACGATCTGCACATGCTCGAGGGGAAAAAAACTAAAGGATAATGATCGAAAAATGATGATGCATATTACATACGGACGGTAATCGACCGAACGGAAATCCTAACTATCTGTGATACGATCTATGACGTTATGCTCTATCGTAGACGGAACACGTACAATGTGTTATGCATGTATGAAAAGCAAGCTCATATACTTATATACATCTATATATGATAACATTATATACTGTATTAATGTAAGTAGTAAATAAATGCATAATATACCTATACATAAATAAATACATACATACATACATACATACTTACTTACGTATGTCACGTCGAATGCAATGAAATATTCGTTCCAAGGCGAAGCAAAGAACACGTTTCGTTTCTTGGTCGAAAGTCCGATGTTGCGCGCGAGCGCATACACACTGTGAGAGAGAGTGTGAGAGAGAGAGAGAGAGAGAGACCAAGGAATTCCCTGTAAAAGCTGTACACGAGCAACCAACAGGTGCTCGTTCCTCGTGGCACGCGGTTACACGATAGGAACCTTTTCTCTCTCTCTCTCTCTCTCTCTCTATGTCGAGTGTACTACGTACCTGCTTGCAACGTGTTACCTCCTTATGCATCTCTTCTACCGAGAGAATTGGCCCCTCTTACGCCTCTCTTTGAATTTGTCGACATGGTCAACGCAGGTACGATCGTCAGGTCTCCTTACCAATGAGTTTCGATGTTTCTTTATCTTTATCTATTTCCTTTCCTCTTCCTTTTCCAATTTTTTCACTATACCTTTTTACATAAGCAGATGGAGAAAAGAAAGTTTTTCTGCTTCTATCGCAACTAAGCCACAGTTGGAGTTTCATAGCGTCGAATTCCAAAGCTTTTACAGTTTTAATAAAAGCATTCCGAGAAAGCTATGTAGGAATTACGTTTCCACTTTCCTCGAGTTCTCAGGGACTCACTTCATCGTACAGCTGTCACGGTCCCGTGATACGACGACGACGACGACGACGACGACGACGCTGTTGATCATCCCGATCTTCTCCTTTCTCCATCTTTTCGTATCTAATAATAAGAAAGAAACGAGAGATAAGATTCGATTAACTATGATTAGAATTTACCATTTTCAATCGAAATATCAAGTGGTTCACTACGAACCACCTTTCAATACGAACACTCGTGAAAGACTGAGGAGGCTTCGCGAGAAGGTGTTTACAAACAAAAATTGTGTAACGTAATAAGAAAAAGAAGTGTTTGATTACTCGTGTAAGTTGACCTTTCAGGATGTTTTTAAATACGAACTCGACCTCGAGAGTTAGCATCCATAAGCCGTGTAAATACGTAAGTAGATACGTATTACGTAATATAGATATATTATGTAGCCAGTAATTACAGGGGAAACATTTTGTCACGCACGAGGTACGACGTTATTTATCGAAATTTTATCGTCGATGTCTTTTATTCGTTGAAACTATCGATCGATACAATTTTTCTTATTGGAGATAACGCACAGGAAACGGGAGAGGAGGGACAAATAAAATGTCATGAACAATCGTGTTAAATCTCGCAACGTGTTTTTATTCGAAAAGTTAAAAACGACGACACGATCGAGGATATCAGAAATGTGTCTATGGTTAAGATATCTTAGATATCGAATAATAATGACTCAGTTTATCGAGTCTACATTGTCCGTACTTACAACTGAACTCGCACGGTGTTGTCGATCTACTTGGCGAAATGACTTCGCGGGATTGCGAAACTTTCGCATTAAATAACACCGAGAAGTCATCGTCGACGTCGTAACGATTTTACTCGACGATAAAGTCGAGTAGAGGAGAAGCGCGGAATTAGTATCGGACGAGTTATCGAGAACATTGCCTCTCTTCCTCTTCTCCCTTTCTCTAGATCGTACGATTTTAACGCGCTTCGAAATAACGCGATAGCTAAGGAGAGAGAGAGAGAGAGAGAGAGAGAGAGAAAATAAAAGAAAAGGCAGAGAAAAAATCGTGTCGAACTTTCGAAAATGGAAAGAGAGAGAGAGAGAGAGAGAGAGAGAGAGAGAGAAAGAAACAAGAAAAGAAATAGAAGTAGAAGTAGAAGTAGAAGAAGAAGAAGTTGGAATAGTTAATGCAATGACCGCGAATTTAAATTCCTCGCTTTCTACGTGACTTTGTTGTTCGAAAAGACAAAAAGAAATATATACAATATGCATTATTGATAGCGTTAGCACGCGCGCACGCGCACACGTACTCTCTCTCTCTCTCTCTCTCTCTTTCTTTCTCAGTCCCTCTCTATCTGTATGTGTCGAACCGACCCGAAGCGGTGACGTGTCTCCTTCGAGATACAGGAGCGTTCGACGACACGGCGCCGTGCAAATCCGTCTGTCTATATATGTAACCAAGAGATAGGCGGTAAAGGACGCGAGAAGTGCCGAGATACGGATAAGGACGGAGGCAGAACGAGCTTGGGAGCGGGAAAAATGAGGAGGAGAAGGAGAAGAAGGAGGAGGGACTCCTACCGATCCAAAAGTACGAGAAAGAGAGAGAGAGAAAGGAAGTGGGGTAGGGGGAAAACGTAGCGGAGAATAGTACGAGATACGGAGCACGCTGATGTGGAGAAGCCGCGTGCCGAGGGGTGGGGGAAGCAGGCGGAAGGCCTCGTTGA
>NC_060963.1:972500-1055000 GCF_910589235.1 Vespa crabro
TCAGCGGCACGCAGTGTGTGTTCGTGTGACAAAGTTGAAAGCATAAGAGAGAGAGAGAGAGAGAGAGAGAGAGAGAGAGAGAGAGAGAGAGAGAGAGAGAGAGAGAGAGAGTTCTGTGATAACGCAACGTGCTACTATAGAGCGAGAAAGAGAAAGATAAAAGAAGGAGATTCCCTCGAAAGTGTTGCTACTCCTCTCCACCCCGCTTCGTTGTCGATCCTCCTCTCCTTCCCCTCTTTTCCTCCTCCCTCCTCTTTCTCCGCCACCTCCTTCTCGTCGTTGTCGTTGTCGTCGTCGTCGTCCGATTACATTTTCTACGTGTGCGCCGCGTCCGCGGGCAATGACTAACCGCGCAGCGGTTAAGTGTGTTAGTAGGAGATATCGTCGACGGACCCGTTTCTGCGTTGGTGTTGCCGCCGTCTACGTCAGCGCCGGTCGGACGGGATTTGCATAGCAAACAGATCGACGCGCTCGTAAGTGGATAACGAGAAGGAAGGGAGACATAGTACGTACATACATACATACAAATATATATATATACATATATATATATGTATATATATATATGAAAGAAGGAAGGAAAGAATGAGAGAGAGAGATCGATCTTTTGCGTGAGTGCATTAGTGTATGTGTCAAGAGTTACAAAGAGAAAGAGATATGGAAAGAGAGAGAGAGAGAGAGAGAGAGAGAGAAAGAGAGAGCTTGGTCGTCCATCGCGCCTCAACACGTAGAAAATCGAGAATGCGCGGCCGCTTGCGTTGGAGCGAGGGTCCGAGTGCACGTCGCTTAAAATAGAAAGAGTGACTTCTGCTCGAGTGCGCGCCGAGAGAGACGGCAAAGAGAGAAGCGAAGAGAAGAGCGCCACTCGTTGTCGTCGTCGTCGTCGTCGTCGTCGTCGTCGTCGTCGCCGTAGTAGTAGTAGTAGTAGTAGTAGTCTTCTTCTTCGTCTTGTTTTTCTTCTTCTTTAACCCCTCTTCAGACCTCCAGGCAGGCGACCGCGCGACTCGAATAAAATCGTGTCCCCGTACGTACTCCGTGAGATATACGTTCTGGTCGTATATCCGGGAGTCCTCCTCCGTGCGCTCCTCTTCAACGTGACCCAGCGAGAGACGATAGAGAGACATGTAAGAAGCGTGTGCACGAAGGGGTGGGTGATGCACGAACGTGTGATGCACGAGGCACATCTCGACGGTATAAGCCAAGCAGCGAATGGAGCAGCAAAGCGCTCTTCTTTTTTCCTTTCTTTTTCTTTTTGTTTTGTTTTGTTTTGTTTCTTTTCCCTCTATTCTTTTATTTTTTTCTCTCCTTTCTTTTCTTTTCGTGTTATCAGATGTGTTACCCTACGGAAACGCACCGTCTACTATTGCCTCCTCCTTCCCACCCACCCTCTTTGCGATAAACGAGCATATTTCTCTCTCTCTCTCTCCCTCTCTCTCTCTCTCTCTTACGACTAGATCGTAACTCGCGTTCAGTTCGCGTTCCTACGGATGCTGCGAGCGAAGAGAGGGCCGAGCCATTCCGATGGAGTAACAAGTGAGCGGCGAAGCGGCGTTGCCATGACGACAGGTGAACCACGAGCCCTCCTCCTCCCGACCACCGAGCGACGAGAAAGACTCTCCTCCTTCCTCCTCTTTCTTCTCTTCTACTCGAAGAGCTTACAACCTCTTTCTCTCTCTCTCGCTCTCGCTCACTCACTCACTCACTCACTCTCTCAAGCCGATGCGACCCGAACGAACGCCTTTTAGCATGCTTACCGCGTAGGCCGCACGATATTCCAAGTACACTCGGCTATTTTCATGCAACGCCACGAGAGAGACACCTCCGTCTTGAGCGACGACTAGGATCGTCGTATCTCGGCATCGCAGGAAAATCGTTTCTCGAAAATTTCCTCGTTGATTTAGATTTAGATTTCGATTTCCCTCTCTTTCTTTCCCTCTCTCTCTCTCTCTCTCTCTCTCTCTCTCGCGAGCGCGGCTATCTCCATTCGAATTCATTGTTCATTTTCCTTATTTATTTTACGATGATCGATGTCAATCGTCAAACGAGATCGTCGATCGATCTTCCTCCTCCCCTCCTCTTCCCTCCCCTTTTAGAACGAACGATTTTAGCGCAACCTACGATATATTAATTAAAAAAGTTATCAGGTGATCGAAATCCACGTCGTTTATATCCGCGTCTTAGTTTCTCTTTCTTGGTCTAAAGAGAAAATAATAAAAATGGAAAAGAAAGTTCGAATAAGGAATGATGTTAAACTACGCGAAAATGTTAGAGGCTAGAGATGAGAACCTTCGAGGAGTAGAGTCTCTCTCTCTCTCTCTCTCTCTCTCTCTTTCTTGCTTTCTGGTAGAGCCTCGTTGTCGCGCGTGGGCTAACAAGAATCCAAGCTTGCGAGCACGGAATTCCTCGGCTCGCTTTTTCTCACACGATCTAACGAAGGAATTCAATTAATTTGTCGCGAGATATCTACTACGCGTTTACGCGGAATCGATTGAATTCGCTTTAACTATTAGGGAACTTTTCGAGAAGCCATTGACTTTTGCAAGAAAATGTTCTATGCATCGCGAACATTCGCTTTCTTCGTTCGTTGTAAACTCGTGTCAGAGCTAACCCGCGCTCTTCTGGAATCTCTCGAAGAGATCTAACGCATGATGATTCTCTCTCTCTCTCTCTCTCTCTCTCTCTCACACTTAAATAATATTATGTAATGTTCATGAGGAGCGTTGAGTGTTGAGTCAAAACACAAACGATAAGTACGAGAAAGTGTATAATACGTTTTATCGAGTATTCCCTGGAGTCGATTCTAATCTATAATTTCTCTTCATTGATTCGTGACATTTCTAAAAAAAAAAATATATATATATATATATGTCTAAACGAAAAGTAGCAATGGAAACTTTCGGAAAGTGAAGCGAGTGAAATTCGCTAATCGGATGAATCGTACAATTTGTTCACGCGTAAGACATTATTAAAGTTCTCTTATCGAGATGACTTGGATTTTCAAAGAAAAATGGTAGTAGTACGCTGCAATTATTTACGCGCGACGAAGCGACTACCGAAATGTTCAGATTTTTAACGCTCGAGTTGCCCGTTATCGAACGAGACTTTACGAGCTCGTACTTATACAAGATAAAGAAAGAAACGATAATAACGAATAAAAATAATCATAAGGAAAACCCCTTTATCGACGATAAGCGTGCGACAATGCTTTCTCCCGTAGATTTTCTCGAATGCTTATCTCAAACTCCTTTACCAAGAAAGTTTACCAGTTGGTTGGTTGGTTGGTTAAGGAAGATCCCAAAAGTTTCGCGTAAATCCACTGAAATTCCGAGTACTTTGGTGATAAAGAAAATCGATTATCATATCGCCAAGAAGATATTTGTTCCTTCTCCTTCTCTTCTTATCGACGACGCAAGAGATAGAGATGATACTTTATAAAGAGAGATAGAGAGAGAGAGAGAGAGAGAGAGAGAATGTGTGTTTGTGTGTGTATTAATAGCTAATATTCAAAAGAGATCAGAGAAATATAACAGTTGTAATATCATTCCGATCGATAGGTAAATCTGTACCATTTTCAATAAACAAGTAAACAAAAAAGAAAAAAAAGAAGAAAAAAAATAATAAAAAACATAAACAAGAGAGAGAGAGAGAGAGGGAGAACTAAAAAGGACACGACAGTTGAAAGCCACGATAGGAAAACATTCCTATGTGTGTTGGGTTCTCTCGGGTCGAAATTGCGTGGCAGCAGGTGCGAAAGAAAAAGGAAGGAGAGAAAAAGAGAAAGAAAAAAAGAGAAAAAAAAAAACAAAAAAGGGAGATATCATTCTCTAGGATGATTTTCGATAAGAAAAAGAACGGAAAAGATATATCTTTGAAGAAAAGAAAAGTGTGGGTTCGAAAGAAGATGGAAATACCCCGGGTACCTCTCGGCTAAGTAAAAGGAAGAAAGAAAGAAAGAAAAGAGAAAGAGAGAGGGACAGAAAAAGAGAAAGAGAGATCGTTGAGAAGACAATGGGGGAATTCCGTGGATATACACACGGCCGTGAACGTCCTAGGGACAACGTAGACGGTTGCAACCGTGGTAGACACGGCTACGTAGACGTTCACGGGGTGTCTGACCCAATCGTTTCTCTATAGTGCTGCTCACGCGGTCTTGCTTGCTTTGTACCTACATATATATATATATATATATATATATATATATATATATATATATATATACACTGTACTCTGTTGTCGGTTGTTGGTGGATTTGCGTTGATTCGAAGTGAGGTCTGTTTAGTACTTGCCTGCCTCTTCTGTTGGTGTTGCGCTGTGGTGTTGCCTTTGCTTTGGATCGGTTAGGAGGGGAGGGGCTGGGGAGGGGGAGGGAGGGAAAGAAGCCAAGCGAGAAGAGGAGAGATCAGGGGTCTCCCTCGTGGTGACCGTAGAGAGGCGCTCTCCGTTGCTTGCTCGCCTGCCGGCAGGCGATGATCGAGAATGGTGGGGGAAGTATTGCTAGGACCTTTAGAGGGGAACGGGATGTAAAGAACGTCGACGACGTTACTTTGGTTGGGAGAACCGCCAAGAGAAGGGGAAACGTTGTCGTGGCGTTGCGTCGTCGTCGTCGTCGTCGCCGTCGTCGCCGTCGTTGTGTGTGTTGTGTTTCGTTCCTTGTGTATCGTCGGTTTTGTGTGTTCGTTGGTGAAGTGATAGCCGCGCACGTACGCGTGACTCACTTGCGCGTTGCGGGATTCTCCCGCTTACTTGCTCTTAGCAGCACCGTACGATTCTCCAACCGCATGGCTATCTCGGAAAGAAAAAGAGAGAAAGAGAGGGGGGGAGTGGGTGGGTGAGCAACTCTATCTACTACTACTTCTTCTTCTTTTCCTCTTCTCGTTTGCCACTTGGTAGAAGAAGAGACATCCCGTTTCCTTCTTGGACCATCCATCCATATCCAATCAAGCAACCATCCTTATATCATCCCATTGTTTTCGTTCTTGTTCAGGCCATCATCGGAGAAACTTCTTCACGCCTGTAGGATAGGAATTTCCATTAAAATCTAGTAACGATTGAGGATCGTTAAACGTTATCGGCGAGGAACGCACGCGTGACGCCAGAAACGTGGCGTGTAAATATAAAACTATCGTAAAATCAGAGGGGTGGAAGAGGGAGGTCGAGGCCGATCCTAAAACGTGACTCACTGTTGACCAAACGCTACGCTCATTAAACTTCTTAAATTACTTTGTCGACTACTACCGCGACACGACACATTCAATATTTACTCTTCCGACGTGTTTCCACTTTTTATATATATATATATATATATATGAAAACATGGACAAAAAAAATTTTTCGTCATTTTTTAATACCAAACGACGACATAATTAATTATAGAAAGAAAGGGAAAAAAAAGAGAAATAAGAAAAAAAAAAACAAAAACAAAGAAGAGGAAAAAAAGCGTGAGATCGATCGAAAGACGGGGTACGACGTACGTACATATGTATATAGTACATACATACGCGATGCGAGTCGCGATGCAATCTAAGCATAAATTAAAGGCCACTGCCTCGCCCTCTCATAAATAACACAAAGGTCAAGCTTCTCTGAGCATTGCCATCCAATCTATATTTACGTAGCTCCGATATCTATACAAAATTTTTTGTTTGTTTTTCTTTTTCTCTTTTCTTTTCTTTTTTTTTTTTCTTTTTTCGTTTTCTTTTTCTTTTTGTTTCGTTTTTTAAACTTCGTACGATCTTAATTGCAACATCATGCCTCGGAAAATTTATCATTGTGAAACGTAGAGAAAAGTTAGATCGGAGTTAGCAAGTGTAATCATCGGTTAAATTCGAAAGTCGATCCCACTCGTTAACACGTAATACGCGTGCCAAAGTATGTCTAGAGATCGATACTTTTATAACCATCGAAGAGAAGTCGTCTAAATGGCAGTGAGGAGAAGATGAGGTCAAGGATCGAGCTATCGCGATAGAGGGCAAGCAACAATAACATCAATACGCATCGAGAAAACGAGAGAGAGAGAGAACTACTATACGAATTATGATTCTCTTTTGATTATTCGATTTATCTTCAAGAATGAACCTTCATTATCAACGGACGGAACGTTTCATATATTTTATTTCTCGTAACAAAATAATATCGACGATTTTTTCTTTTTCTTTTTTTTTCGGTTAAAATTCTACAAAAAGAGAGAGAGAGAGAGAGAGAGAGAGAGAGAGAGAGAGAGAGAAAGACAGAAGTTAAAAGATAGGAACGTGTGTGCATGTGTCCTGTGCTCGCGCATAGATATACGAGAAGAATAAAAATAAACTTGTGACTCGGTCTGTACCGCATAAAGAGCGTCCTGTGATAAGCGTTGATACGACGTTAACTTCGTGGAATACGCATGAAAGCGGTGAATGGGACTACGAGGCAGTCGCCTCGTTGATTCATTCATTTCTCATGACTCCGAACCAAGCCGTGCACATTTTTACATATTCACAATTGGACTGAATAACACGAAGAGAAAGAGAGATTTAATCAACGTATCATATCTATAAGACGTAGTCAACAATTTTTACGTTTTTTTTTTTTTTTTTTTTTCAACTCACTCTCATCCACTCTCTTTTTCTCTCTCTTTTTCATTGTATTTACGATGGTAAGCACTTTATAATAATTACTTTTTATTCATTATCCTCGCTCGTATAATCGAATAACGATATGCTAGTTTTAGAGATAGATCTGAATTTTAGAGAATGATCCAGTGAAAAATAGTTATAGGGATCTCTCTCTCTCTCTCTCTCTCTCTCTCTGTACTTTATTTTATTTTATTATTTTATCATTCATCGTATTGTGTACGTCTATCACGTAAATTTCTTGCTTGCTTTCCCTCTGTCTCCCTCTTTCTCTCTCTCTCTCTCACACTGTCTCTATCCATATCGAGATATAAATAGACGAGAATGAAATAAATGGACACACTTCGGGGAAGGAAGGAAAGATGTCAGAAAAGTTATGTCCAAGGAAAAAAGTACGATCCTCTATTAATGGATAGATGATAGTGACATTAAAGTCCATTGTTTGTTTCGTTTCTGGTTAGGGAGAATTCTTAGAAAAATCGTTGGAGTAGGAAAGAAAAGCGACTTTTGTTCTTTTCACGTTGAAATTTATATTGAAATCTTTCATTTGGCTTCCAGGTAATATGATTAATTGAAATTATGTTCTAACGTTTAATTTATTGTGGGAAGGAAAATTGTCTCAATGTATATCCTTTATCGTATAGCGATACGAATTTGCCTCGCAAATGTA
Organism: Vespa crabro; assembly: GCF_910589235.1. Classification (NCBI taxonomy): domain Eukaryota; kingdom Metazoa; phylum Arthropoda; class Insecta; order Hymenoptera; family Vespidae; genus Vespa; species Vespa crabro. The sequence continues at coordinate 979,779 of NC_060963.1, forward strand.
TATAAAAATATTTGTGCTAATAAAAAAATCTTATATATGTATGGGAATAAAAATCGAACGATTAAATATGGAAATTTAAGCGCAGGAAACTTCCCATCTAGTTAAGCGCGCGTATACGTGTAAGGCGATCGAATAACTATTTGAACTGTTGAACTCCGCTTCTTCCGCTTTCGTAATCCATTCTCGCATAATTTCACAAGTACGACCTTTTGTATGCCGTGAATATTGAACGTTTCAAATGGATAATCGAATTTGTCCTTCTTCTTTGGATCGATTTACTTGGAATCTGTAGTGCGCAAACTTTCTAAATACATTTGCAAAAACAATATAGTAATTAATAACCTACGCTTGAATGATTATCTCTCTTTCTCTCTTTTTATTCTTCCCTAGCGATCGTCAGATTTATGTTTAATTAGAAGAAGAAGAAAAAAAAAGCTAGATGAGTTTTTTAAAACGACACCTCTTGTTCGTTACAGAGCTCTATACTGTGGCGATGACAGATCCACAGTTAACTAACAACAACAATAATAACAACAATAATAACAACAACAATAACGATGGCGAGCCGAAGTATTTGCACAAGAAGTTTAAGAAGATGGCGACGACGGAGGTTACGCCTCGAGTCGAGGCAAAGAAGGAAAGCACGGCCGATGATAAGGGGAATACCGATGTCCAGAAGAAAAGGGAAGCGGTCAAGGAGAGCAGAGATTCTCCAAAGGAAGCCCTCAAGGCCGAGGCATCTCCTGAGACCGAGACCGAGCCCGCGGAATCGCGAAAAACCGGATACGTTTGCCCTTATTGTAAGCTCTCCTGTGCCAAGCCAAGCGTTTTGCAAAAGCACATTAGGGCTCATACCAACGAGAGACCGTATCCTTGCGTGCCCTGCGGTTTCGCTTTTAAGACCAAGTCGAATCTTTACAAGCATCGGAGATCTCGGACTCACGCTTTGAAAATGGAAGGCGGCGATAGCAGCAAGGTACGCTATCAGGGATATTAACTTATCTTTCATTTTTATTCTTATAGAAATTTAATACGATTAATATAATTTTAATACGATGAAAAAAACCTTTCTATAGGCTATAAATCACGAATAAAGATATTCCATGCGTAAACGTTCGTATGTGTCTTAAATTTTGAAGCAGGTGTCGGAGGACTCGGACATTAGCCTGTCCGACAGTGCCAGTAACGGTACAGGGACTCCACCACCTCCGCCAACGTCAACGCCCACGACGACCTCCTCCGTCGTGAAGACCGTCAAGACTGGAAAAATCTACAAGCCAAAGTTCCACACCGCCCTCCAATCGATAAACAATGAGACGGAAACGTCTTCGTTTTCGTCTACAACGAGCTCTTCCAGTAATTCTTCCGTAGCTGTGACCAGTAATAATAGCACCGTGAACGCTGCGAAACCGAACGCGGATAGGTTGCAGGAACACATCGATAAAATTATAACGGACAATCGTGCGATCGTCGATGCGGTAGATCCTCGTCTTCATAAATTAATGCAACGACAGCAGAGCATGGTCGAGATAAAGCAGTCCGATCAACCCTTGAATCTCTCATCGGCGGACGAATCCTCGACGAGAAAACGTTGTTACAGCGAGAGTTTCGCTCAAGAGATTACGGATCGAGAACCGACGAGCAATAGCGAGGCATCGATCATCAAGGATCTTTTATTGAAGACGCGCGGAACTGGCGACGCAGAGGCTACCACGGAGATCGAGAATTATGTATGTCCGTCGTGCAGTATACCGTACACGAGTATCGACAATCTCGAGACTCATCGACGATATTATTGCAAGGGACCGATCAGCCCTAGGAGATCGGATTATCAGTTGGATAACGAGAAGAGAGAATCCGAGTTCGAGTCGAAGTCTTCCGATTATTATGCTACCTTGCAACCTCTTCCTTCGCCAGGACCTCTGTTGGGTAACACGAGACTCGTTGACGCTTACGCGCCACCCGCGAAAAAACAGCGCTCGGAATCTGTCCCAACTAGTTTGAGATCTCTCGAGGAACTAAGCAAATATCCGAGGCCAAACTCCTTGCAAATGTTCGGGGGGGAGGTTAGGATACTCGACAATACGGGCGAGACGAAGACCATGAGAATCGAGCCACGACAAACTAATTCACCGACGAGCGAACAGATCTCAAGCAACAAGTGCGTCACGTCGGAGACAGCTTCGATCGTGGTAAGATCGGGTCTTCATTCGGGCGGTACTATGGTGCATAAACCGCCTGGCACGCCTACAAGCACACAAAGTTCCTCCATATCTTTGCCAAACACTCCAAAAATGTTGGCCCCCATCATACCAAACATATCAACTCCAAACATAGCACCGACGATGTCCTGCTACAACTACCTGGAACCGCATTTGAATCCATTGACGAGCATAACCGCATACAATCCGTTGACGTTGCCTCAAGCGGGTATAACGAGTATTCTTCACGGTGGTAAGGTTATACCTTACGTACCTGGTATGCCAGGACCACATACCTTGACCGGTGCACCACCCCCACCGCCCCCGCCACCTATAGATATATCACCTGGTGTGGCGTCCGGTGAGGTTGGATACAAAGTCATACCAGGTGTGCCGGGTCTGCACATGATACCCCAACCTTTGGATCTTGCAAGTCCGGTCAAAATTCAGGCGCCCAACGTACCTGGAATGCCGGGACCTGGAATATCCGTTGGACACGTCTCTATAATGGGCCAGCCATTGGATCTAGCTAGTCCCGCGAAGGAGAACAAGCTTAACTTCAAAACTCCTAGCAGCGACGGTTTGAGAAGCGCCGGTGGCTTAACGAGTCCCAAAGTTCCTACCGTCAAGGTCGATAATTCTACGGACAAATATCGACCAAGTAGGATGTCTCTCACATCTGTCGCCGATCTGCCAATAAACGAACTCGATCGTCATATCAAACACAACGTTCCTGCGAAACATAAAGCCATAGAGAGCCCCCGAGAAAAGAGAGAGTTGTCTCTTGTCGAGAAAAGTCCCAACGTCGAAAGAACTTACGCTTATTCTAACGGCATCGACGCACCTGTTAATTCCGCAAATTCGTATGCCAAGCACAAATATTCACCTAAATCGACTTCGGAGAACAGGAAGAGGCCCTCTACTTGGAACATTGCCGAGATGGAAATCGGCAGAACGCAGGTCGAAACTTTAGAGTACGGCTCGAATTTGAAATACGATTCTTCGCCCTCTCGTGAAAATGGTCGTATCAAAATTAACGTTCTCGAAGGTAGAGGAAAGATAGTCGAAAGTTATAATACCGTCGGTGAAACCAAATTAAAATCTAATCCTGCAGTATTAGCGGGAGCAGTACCGCCGCAGTCACACCCGCCCCCTCCACCGCCGCCGCCGCCACCTCCTCCACCGCCACCACCGCCAACACCACCAGTGATACTTGTGAATTTAGATTCATCCAAGTCAGAAGTGCCAAGTAAAACTTCCGTAGAATTAGTTGTTAAAGCGGATAAGTCTGAAGCTAAGTCGCCGAAAAGTAGCGACGGTGCTAAAGAAGAGACCAGTGTTAATAAGTTTTTAAGACCCACTTCTTTACCTTTAAAACCTGGTACGTTTACGCCAAAAAAACATCACGGAATTACGCCAACGGCAAATACCCTATCCCTTATAAGCCCGGAAACTCCTAGGCCCAAAAAATCCTACGGACAACTTTATTTAAATGGACACGCCTATACATATCTAGGTTTGAAGTGTTCAACGAGAGTATTTTATTGTACCCTAAACAGACCGCAGCCCATGTACGTTACGCAACAGCACGGTCTGTCTATGTATTCCAATTGGAAGATTTGTAAAGAAGCTCCGCCAGATTTGGATCTGGCGCATTACGATTCTAGAAACAGACCTCTTAATTATACCACCGCTTGTACCATGCGAGAAGATATATTGACGCATTCTTCGCAGAGGCCTATCACTCCAACCAGTCCGGATAGTGGGTTAGAAAGTGATATACAAGAAAAATCCAAGAGAATTAAAATTTTCGACGGCGGTTTTGAAAGTAACGAGGATTACACGTACGTTAGGGGTCGTGGTAAGTCATATATAAGACGTATATTGCTTTACGGGCTTACATTTGCAGGAAGAGATTGATTCATTCCCGTTCTCGATTCGAATAGGTCGCGGTCGATATGTCTGCGAAGAATGTGGCATTCGTTGTAAGAAACCGTCGATGCTGAAGAAACATATCAGAACTCATACGGACGTACGGCCATACACCTGCAGGCACTGTGCCTTTAGGTAATGTTTTATATCTTCTCTTGCGCCATTACATTATATAAATATACGCACTCGTATATAATACGCCTGTTTGACCTTATATTATCCATTAAAATTTATAACGATATACGTTTGTCTTTAATTCGACAGCTTCAAGACCAAAGGCAATCTCACGAAACACATGAAGTCAAAAGCACATTATAAAAAATGTGTCGAGCTTGGAATTGCTCCGGTACCAACTACAGTTTGCGACGAGAATATCGACAAAGAGGCTATTGCGCGATTGGCCGTCGGTGGAAATGCCGAAGAATCTACTTCGGAGGAGGAAGAGAGCGAAGGTGAAGGAGAAGAAAGCGAAGAATCTGGGAGCGAAGAGCACGAAGCGGCACAAAGTTTGCTAAGTCTGTCGCAACGTAACACTAATAGATTACCAGGATTATTGCCTTCGGGTCGGCCAACGACATATCCTTATACTTTGACTTTTCCATCGAGCTCCGTTACAACGAATATCATATCAACCGTTTCCAGCACCTTATCTACCAGCGATCATAGTACGGCCGATCAAGAAACTAGCCTCATTCAGAGCGAACACTCGCATCGTTATTATTTCCCTTCGAAATGGACAGCCGCGGATGAGTTAAGAAGTAGCGTTATACAATTATCGAAGAAGGATGATTCGGATATCGAGGTAGAAGAGATAACTGATACGGATTCGCGCCAACAGATATCCCAACCGATGGATCTTACGACTAAGCAAACTACGCAACAGCCTGTACGATCCCCAATACCACCACAAAGAGCAATGCCTGTTGACATCTTGACACCGGTATCAGAACCAGTTCTATTACAAACGATAGTGCAGACAATGGAACGATTACCTATACAAGGTAGAGAATGGAAGCCTAATGCAGAGGGACGTATGCTTCAAGCATATCTTACCGAGAGACACGTCATGGACAGTAAAATAAAACAACAATATCGCGTGGGAAATTCGAAAATCGATAGAACTATGGGAGGAGATAGAGACGTTTATCCTAAATATCAAGATGCTGGGAGATCTAGAAATCCGGAAAACAGTGACATTCCTGCGGTAACGTATACGGATCCAACGAAATTGCAACAGAACGCAATGGAATCGAAGATCAAACACGTGACGAAGCAACAATCGTCGGACGATATTAAAATGGAAATTCGAGAGAAGATTTATCAAAATAATGTAGCAATGGAAAGAAAAGTCTATAATTTCGAAACGATTCACAAAGATAAGGAACAGCATGCGAGTCGCGATATTCATGAAAACAATTCCAGAACCAATGTCGAATATGGCATCGTAATGAATAAGAATATTAATCCGATCGAAAGGACAAATTATTCTTCTATGGATATATCATCCCGTAGTACACCTGGTATGGATCGTCACTCACCAAAAAATTTCCATTCGGATGCTAACAATCGACTCGTTTCTATCCAATACGGTAACAACGAGCCACCCGATAGAACAGCCATACTTAAAACTATGAATCAAGACGTTAGACCGGCTAATCAAGAAATGCGCATACCTTCGGACATTAGAATGCAAAGTCAAAGTCCACGAAATATAGACCTTCGGCCACCTAGCAGAGAATTAAGAATGCCCAATCAAGATTATCGTGTGCAAGCTCAAGAGTTACGTTTAACTACTCAAGATTACAAATTACGCGGTCAAGAGATACAATCGCTTGGAACGGAATTTAAACAGATACCAACGGATGTACGTTTGAGTCAAGAAATCGTGTCACCGGGGAACCTAGAGGCAAGACAAGTTATCTCAGACAATAGACCACCCAGTAGAGATATGCGCATGCCGGAATATAGATCAGAATATAGATCTCAACCGCAAGAAACAAGACGTCATTTTGAAATAATACAATCGTCTACGCGCGAGTCCCCGAAGTTGCAGGATGTATCTCAAAGACCACAAAATATAGATATAAAAAATGTAGATCGTTCCGATATCAAGCATAATGCAGAAATGACGAAACAGACCATAGTGGAAAGTATTAAACACACGGTAGTAGCTCGAAAGGTGGTCGTCGGTGGTCCAGATTTCAGGTCGCCCTCTCCAACGGTAGGAAATGCTAAACCTCAAGCCGAGTTCTTACAACCATCGACCGGACCGGCGCCAAATTATGTGAGGTGAGTATTATAATTCTTTTTGTTCGTTAATAAATCGTCACGCATTTGGATCGCGATATTGGAAGAAAAACTAATCGTTATAAGAATTGAATCTATGGGATATAGTTACAGTGTAACGGAAGACGGCCGAAGCGTATGCGGAATTTGTAACAAGGTGTTCAGCAAACCTAGTCAGTTACGATTGCATATCAATATTCATTATTTCGAAAGACCATTTCGATGTGAGAGTTGTGCGGTCTCCTTTAGGACAAAGGGCCACTTGACGAAACACGAAAGATCGGTTTCACATCACAATAAGGTAATATTTCAAGACTTTTGTTTTCGATCTATCGAGGATACGTCTTATTTATATTTAATCATATTAATCTATTTATTTTAATCTAGGTCAGTATGACGTCTACCTTCGGAGCTGCCACTACTAGCAATCCTAGACCCTTCAAATGTACAGATTGCAAAATCGCCTTCAGAATACACGGTCATTTGGCTAAACATTTGCGTAGTAAAATGCATATTATGAAATTGGAATGTTTGGGTAAATTACCATTTGGTACGTATGCTGAAATGGAAAGATCCGGTATCAATCTAAATGATATCGACACCACGGACTGTGATAATAGTCTTACTAGTCTTCAGGTTAGTAAATGTTCTATATTGTTGACAATAAAAAAAAAAAAAAAAAAAAAAAATGATAATAAAATGTATTACAAGATATTGAGAATCGCAATATATTATCTGATGACAGATTTTGGCACAAAGACTTTGCGAAAAGGATCCAAATAAAATGGGTCAATGGGATACAGAGGTAGTTCAAAGTCAACCTATTAGCGGTGGTGAAACGTCTTCCGACGAAGGTGAACCTATATCTCAACATCCAATTTATTCGTTTCCCGTGAAAGTGACAACGGATGCGGAAATGTCTCGACCATATCATGTGCCAATAGCAACTGAAGAACCTAAATCTATGGTGGACGTTCATCATATTAATTCGCAATTCAATCAACAGAAACGGGAATATGGTATGAAGGAAAACGCAAACCGATCGACAGTTTCACCAGAAAATAATTTACAATCATATAAGTGCCAAGTCTGTCCAGTGTCTATGCGTAATGTAAATGAATTGCAAGTGCACTGTTTTGTTGAACATAATATTGAAACGGAGTCTAGTACAAATATTCACGGGGATAGAGGTGCGAATAAATGTAGGGAAAAAGAGAATACTCAGAAGAAAATTTCTGCGGAGGAACGTGTTGTTAGAGAAGATCACAATCGACAAAAGATAGGAGATACATAGTGCCAAAATTATCTGCTACATCAGCAAATATTCAATAAGAGATACTATATTACATAAACGTACGTGTTGGCCCTTTTAAGATGATGGACTTTTATGAAAGCATTGCAATTCTGACAAATTAATCATTATTAAAAGAAGACATTATTTAATGTGATGTTGTATTTTGATCAGAATCTTTCTTTAAAATGTTATGGTCTAACATTAAATTCTATTCATTTTGGGAGAAAAGTTTCTATGTACTATACGGAATATGTACAGTGAATGATGTTGACCAAAAGTAATTAATTGTTAATGATCTAACGATAAATTTGGAAATATGCTAAAGACGCCATGATAATAAATACTTTGAAAAAAAGTAGAAGAATTTCAACGAGTACATAATTATCATAAAATATAATTGCGAGACGAAACCATATTACCATTATATCTAATATAGCAGCAAAATATAAATAGGACACAAAAAAGGAGGTAATAAAAAAGGAGTTATAAAATGAAAGGTTTTAAAAGATATCCGATAACTTATATAGATATATATATGTATATATATATATATGTGTGTGTGTGTATATATATATATATACATATATATATATATATATATATATCTGCTTATTTCTACCATGAAACCATAAACATTGTAAATGCTTGTATAGTCCTCATCTAAGGCTTTACAATGTTTCTCTTTAAATCTTTAAATACATCACTCGAAAGAACATAATTCTGATATATAATAATATATTTATATATAATAACGTTGTAGCAATATGACGTGCAATGGACTGGTATGTGATTCTGTATTTAAAGTGCAAATGTTGTGTGCAACTATTAAGAGTATTCAGATGTTACAAGTTAATATGAAATATTGCTTATCGGTACATAAAACGACATGCAAGCGCACATGCGCGTTATCACACACACATGTATGATATTAGTTCTGAATAAGCGTTGAAATAAGACACGTTTGTATATATTTATGTATAATATAAAAATATCATGTGTTAGTTATTATTGTAGATTTAAGTAACTGATGATGATAATCAGAAACAGTAGCGTCGGTTGTTTTAATTTCGTATGGAGTTTTAAAATGTCTTACTATTACGAGTTTACTAGCTCGTGAAAAATATTTGAAAAATTAATAGATTATAATTTTTTTCCTTTGAAAAAATATGAAACTCATAGAAATCACATAAACAGTGTTCAATTAACTATGCTTAATGTATGTTAACCATTATTATTACCGAATCAATTTACCGATTCACTGATTCTTTTTATAATTTTTCCAAAGTATCATCCATAAATGACAACTATGGTATCTTATATTTAATTATCTATGAAAGAGAACAAGATGATGTTAATGAAGCACTCAAGTACGCGATGTCTTTCCTAAAGCATAATCAGATTTCGATTTGCAGAATTTGTACCTATACGTGCTTGAGTTAAAATAGTTTCAATACAGGTTGTATACCGCACAATTATATACAATGAGGTCCAGTCAAAGTGATTGTCACTAAAAGATATCAATGTAGCATAGTCTAACGTAGCATTCGATGTGTCTATTTTAATTGAGCTCCAACTGCAGGCCATGTATACTTTCAAAATGTGTACATGTGTGTGTGTGTGTGTGTGCCCAAAATGCCAAGCCAACATTTCTTCCCTTAAAGTTAAGATAGAAATTTATATATTTGACATGAAAATTATCTGATATGATAATGACATAAAAAAAAAAAAAGAAAAGAAAGAAAGAAAGAGAGAGAGAGATCTAATACTTCACGCAGAGGTATCGTTCTATCGAGACATATTACATCATTTTCATGCACTTTCAAAATTTTCAAATGATTGAAACTATAAGCATTGATTATATAAGTGCTAAGTTTATTGTTTTACTAGCTTAATGTGATTATAAAAAAGGATGACTTTTAAAAGGAAACAAAGAAAAAAAAAAAAAGAAGAAGAAAAAGAAAAAAAAACAATCTTGATATATATTTTTTAATAACTACATTTATAGATATATTAAAAATTTTCAATGTAAACATGACAAGATGTCATTTACATATCATTACGAATCTATTATTCATTTAAGTATATTCCTATAACGAATATCCACATCTCTCGTCATTTTTATCTTGAATATAGGAAATATTTTGATATCAGAGATTTACATTGAATTGAGCTTACAAATATTTTCTGTTTTTTTTTCTCAATTTTTGATAAATGTGCAAAAGTAGATCAAATTATATATGTTTTTATGAAAATATTATATTATTTCACATTACAATATTAAGTAATAAATATTTAATTAGATTAACTGTTTGTCTAAAACAATATAATATACATACAGCTTTCATAAACTATACATTTGAACTGGTACTCCAAATATATTTTATATTAGAGATTAGTCTATGCATTGGATTATATTTTCAAAAAAAGAAAAAGAGAAAAAAAAAAATAAACACAAAACCTAGCTAGTATAAAATTATATTCAAAAGTCATGTAAGAATGTGAAGTAGTATCTAATCCAATAGAAAAAAAAAAAAAAAAAAATTATGCAAATGATAAATAAGAATCATTTTCAAATTTCTTGCGAGTTGGCTTGGCTTCTTCCAAACTCAGTATTACAAAATCTTAAGAAAAACATTTAAAAAAGAAAAAAAAGAAAAAAAAGAAAAAAGAAAATGGAAAAAAAAAGAAAAGAAAAGGAAAAAAAAGTAAATTTGAATTTACAACTTGTAAATTGTTTCTCAAACTATATTTTATAACTACACTCTCATGATATTGGCTTCTGTCGTCTGATTTCACTATAAACTTTTAAAGAACTCCCTTTATATTTTTATCAATCATTTAAATTTTACATATATGTTGAAGGTAACACTTACAAAATTGTTGGCAAATGATATTTTATATGTACTATAAACGATATACATCTTTAAGATTTTATAAATATTTACCGGAATGCATAACTAAAACTACTGTAAGTGGTTGCAATGGTATGCTTTTATAACTCCCTGCTATGTTAGCACACTAGTTCATATATTAAGAACTTCATTCTGAACCAGTTTAATTGGAACCAAGTACGACTATTTGTCGTCGATATCAGATAATGGGACCGTTGTAAGATTTTATAATAGCATACTAAAGGTATAGTATCACTTTTTATAGATTATAAAAGTGCCAACATTTTGATAGCGTTACAATCACTTTTCCTCCTAATTCTATGACTCTGTTAAACTATCAATGAAAATGTAATTTATTTATTGTAAATAAAAACATATATTGCTTACATTGTTTTGTATGATCCATTTTAATGCGTTGTTAATGTAAATTAAAAAATAATAGGCTAAAGGGATATATATATATACATATACATATATATATATAAAATAAAAAAAAAAAAAGAAAGTACAAATAAATTTACATTGAATTGTTGCAATTACTGCGCAAATATTTCTGTATATAAAAATTGAACATATAATAATAATATTAAAGCATATCTCAGAATTCAACTTTTTGCTAGTTTTATTAACAACGGAGCAGACTCGATTCATTTCCTCTATTATAAGAGGAAAAAAAAAACGTGAACGTTAAAATTCACGTATAAAAAAAAAATAATTCGATTTAAAACATTTTGATCCAAATATGGTATCACAAGCCCTGAATTCGTCGGTCAACCGACGAAATTATCGACGACCAATAAAAATCGAGTATCCGACCAGTTACTTGCATATAGGTGGCGTGATACGTGGTAATTAAATATAATTAAAAAATAAAAAAAAAAAACCAAGCAAAAATTAACGGTCGAATTCCGTTATCCTTTTCCGAAATATCGAAATTATACAAATCGAAAATATACAGGATTTGTATATATCCCGATATGTCAATTTAAAATCGACAAATTATATATCGGCATACTATATTACTCGATCGATAAAATATTACGTACTATTCTAACGAAGAAATATATATGTAATAAATAAAAAAAAAAAAAAGAAGAAGAAGAAAAAAACAACCATCATTTTCGTATAGTATATGCGTAAGAACCTAACGAGTATATAAAACGATGATATGTCTTCGATCGAATAAACATTAAAATCTTATGATATCGTTCATATTATTACGAACAAAGAAATGGTTCTCGCAATCGATCAAGAAAAGAACAAAGACTAAAGACAAAATGATATTGTCGAAATGATATTGTAACAATCGCAAATGGTGAGAACACTTTTAATGTGTCTCGAAATATTTGGTTAAATGTATAAGAAATTATTACCATTACCATTCGCGAGAGCCGGCTTCTTCCGAAAATTGAATAAACTGGCGTCGTAGAAGCTCGAACAATTGCGTCCTCCGAAATTCCCTCGGCAACAGCGACGTTGAATTATCATGTCGTCCTTCAGAGGACGCTGCTGGCGACGTCGCCAGAAAGGCAATAGACCAATCGTAGCACTTGGCAACGAACGGCGGGATAAGACGGAGCACGGGATTGGTCGAAAGATCGTCGAGCGACTCGTGGTGGGACAACGGATAAACAGTTTTCAAAGTTTCGAAGTGTCCTCAAGGCGTGTGGGGGGGTATCCGCTAGGAAGGGGTAGCGGTGCCGCGTGCGTGTATTTCCCGCTTCTTGCCTTAGCCAGGCAGACAGCAGCAGCAGTAGCAGTGTCAGGAGCGGAGCACCGAGTATTAGTGTGGCGGTTACGGCCTTGTGTGAGAAAGTGTGTGTTTGTGTGTGTGATGAGAATAGTGTGTTAGTGCGTCGTATGTTACTCTTTCGAAAGTGAAAAAGTCGATTAATTCGGAATGACGTTTCGAAGTCGCTCGAAAATAATGGACCACGATTATATTCTATTATCCTGACGGTACAATATCGCGACAAGGAACGACGTATACGTCTTTTTTTTTTTTACCGAGGCTTTTGTTTACAGACGCGCGAAGAGCTGTCTTTCTTGCTTTCTCCCATTCTTCTCCTCGTTCTTCCTTCCTCTCACTCTCTCTCTCCTCTCTCTCTCTCTCTCTCTCCATCTATCCATTTGTATCTTACTCGAGATAGTCAGGATCGGGCTAAGCAGTTTCCCGCGCTAAGCACGTGAGATAATAATTACAAGGCAAAAGCGATAAGAGATCGGTAAAAGTAAGAGAATAGCATTTTGTATACATACACGAGAGGAAGAAGAAGAAGAAGAAAGTGCGTCGTAAGTGGCATTTTACGATGGATCTAACGTGGTTGTGTAATGCGTAGTAAAAGTAGCTGATAGATCGAGAGGAAGGAAAGAAAAGAAAAAAAGAATTTGGAATCGTTCGTTCATCGTTCGTTCATCGTTCGTTCATCGTTCGTTCATCGTTCGTTCATCGTTCGTTCATCGTTCGTTCATCGTTCGTTCATCGTTCGTTCGTTCGTTCGTACGTTCGTTCGTTCGTTCGTTCGTTCGTTCGTGCGTACGTACGTACGTACATACGTACGCCGAGGACACACGCGTCGTTCGGTGCTACGTAATATGGTGCTTTTGTACGATTTAGAAATCGTTCCTAGGAAGAGGTAGTCTACGGTCGACACCGCGATACGCCGGTGAGACGTCTTTCGCGGCAACGAAGAGGCGGGAAAATTCGACAGGATGGAGGATGAAATCAACGTGAATTTGGGAGAACCGGCTCACACCACTTTCGATATAAGTAGGAACAATTCTCACGGTTCTCATGACAGCGTTGACAGTGGTTACTTAACCTTGACACCTCATTCCGGTGTTTACACTCCGATAATCGCAGGATGCAAATCGCGCGTCACTCCTTTAAAAAGGCATCATCGGATTCGTCAGGATCCGTGGCAATCGGATCGCGCTCAGCGTCATCGTTCAAAGTTTAATCAGTTGCTAAATAGCAGTCATAATAATGATCATGTCATTTCCGAAAATCAAGAATGCACATTCTCGTCCTTGGAAACTTCGAACTTGAGTATCTCGAACCAAAGCCACAGCTTAGAACATCCCAGTCCAAGTTGCACCACTCGGTATGAAGAGTTTAGCGAAGCACCTACTAGCAGTATTTATGGAACATGGAGAACTACGGTACCCGTAACACCGGCTTCTGCCAGTTTGCAAATTCTTTCTCCTCCACCTTCTCCGGCAGTTCCTTCCTTGGCGGTACCATCTTCCTCCTTTATTGCCTCCGAACCAATAGAGGAAGATGTGGAAATGAAACTAGTCATTATGCCACAGAGTACACCCCAGGAAACTAATTCTACGCATCAAATTCTAGCACCTTGCATCACGTGTTCTCCTACCGGTAGAAAAACTAATACCGCATCTTCTGTCGAGGGTCAAAAACTGCTAAGTAAACTTTGCATCGTCGATATACCTTCTATAACAGAAATAAAGCCGAAGAGGTTGGATTTCAGTCATCGTGCTTTCTCTTTGGCATTACATCGTACAAGGACTAGGCTAGATTACACCGGTAGAAAAACTGTGGATCTTTTGGCGCTATTAGGAGAGAAGAGTAATCATTGGAGGATAATCTCAAAAATTCTATCCTTCTTAGGACCACAGGATCTTTGTTCTATAAGCATGGTATCAAAAGTATGGAGGAGAATTTGCGTAGAAGATTCGAGAGCCAATACGAGAAGACTGAGCCATATAATACTCAGGCAGAACACCAAGGAGAATTTGAAATTAATAAAGAAAGTCAAAATGGACATGGATACCCAGAGCAGTCCCAGAAGTAGATTCGTCAGGAAGGGATGCTTAATGGAGGTCCAGAACTTGGTTGTTTCTTCCCAGCAAAGACCGCCCAACAGCCCGCCTGTATCTCCGAGCAAAGTCAAATTCCATTCTTTCGTTAAGGTAAAATCATAACATATTTAAGTGTCGCATTTGAATATACTAATCTGAAAGAATAACCCTAGTTTTAAGTCGTAAAGGATCCACATTTATTCTCTTACATTTTAATAAGTTAGCTAAAGTGAGATAGAGACCTTGCTTTCTCTGTAATTAGCACAGACCGCAAAACACATTTACATTAAACATATCTTTTAGTGTATTTGTGTCTCTGCGCCCGCTTAAGTTAGTAGAATGAAATCTTATTCCTAACGTGAGAGAAAACATCTACATGAAAGAAGAGTAATTTGCTCGTTTCGTATTTCATTAAAGAGAAATATCCAACGGTCACTGAATGCAAAAGAATGCGTTTTCACCAACGATAGACCGTGACTGTCTTCTCAGAGTCTAGGTACTCGAAACTGGTACGCGATACCGCTTGCTCGCATTCGTCCTTGTTATACCGCAACGAACTCGAGCAACTACATAGTCGGTGGTTTCACGCTTCCCGCTTAGCACGTTGTCTCACTTTAATTGAATAATAATGAACTCTCCGAGTGTGTCGTTACGCGCGCGCGATTAATCACGAAACGGTGCCGTATCAAAAGTAGCAGAGAGAGAGAGAGAGAGAGAGAGAGAGAGAGAGGAGGGAAGGGGAGGGAGAGAGAAAGATCTCCGAGTTGGATTACGTCAGGCAGCATCTAAACTGTAATTAAGACGCGTTGTGCTCGGCTTTACACTCTCTCTCTCTCTCTCTATCTCTATCTCTATCTCATTTACTGATTATATTCATAACCAGCTAGAGGACTAATTTACGAGTTACAAACACTGGAAATAATCGATGGCGATAATCATCTATCCTAATCCTCGGTAGTCAAAGATTACCTTTCGGCAAATTGCTACTTATGTATCACCAGTACTATATCGCCGTTTTGTAACCGTAAAGTCTGATAATTATTTCGCTCGTCAGTTGAGTTCTTTCGACGTTGATTTATTGTCAGATATTTCTTTTCTTTCTTCTTTTTTTTTCCCCCCCTTTTTTTCGTCTTTTTTCATTTCTTTTTAACGATCGTACGAAAAATCAAGCATAATTATTATCTCTATTAGAGTTATTCAGTTTCGAGTTCATCGTTCACGATTTAATATCACACTGTGAGATAAAAATTTTTCCGACGAGTACATCCTTGTCACGAGGTGCGCTTTTCTCATACTATCTCATCAGTGTTCCTATACATCCTCAACCTCCTCCTCCTCCTCCTCCTCCTTCTCTCCCTTTTCTCCTTTCTTCGCTCTTTCCCTCCCCCTCTCACCTCTCTTTCTCTCTCTTTCTCTCTCTTTCTCTGCTAACATCGTGTGATGCATTCCTACGCGTATGGGATTGCGATAGCGGATGCGCCGCGATGTCTCAGGATCCTTTGTTCCCTTCCTCGAGTTGCAATAAGAAAAGTTATGCCGCATTTACGCTGAATGCATACTATTCCTACGATTAATCGTTCGTCGTTAGAAAATTAAATAATTAATAAAAGTGTCTAAATTAATTTAATATATAATTTTATATTATACACGAAAAAGTTCCCGTACGTAATAATTCGTTGTGTCTTGTTGAATTACTGAACGAATCTCGCTGTAATCGATTTTTTACAAATATTTAAGTATTTACTTTCTTGCATATATATTTTCTCGTTCTCGTCTTTCGACGACGAGACAAAGGAAGAACGAGAAACTATACGACGACGACAAATTTGTCGAGGCCCAGGCAAACGAACAAACGAAAAGGTACAGCAGGAAGGGGTGGGGAAACGGGGTAGTTCGGAACACCTGGCTCGTATTAAGCACAGGCGGCATTCGTTATATGCCGGCTGTGCGACTCAAAAAGAATATATATATATATATATATATACATATATATATATATTTATTTATTTATTTATTTATTACTTTAACGCTACGCCGAATCCACATTTCGATTTGATCTAATTTCAATTCAGATATTTTTGCCATAATGAGACGTAAGATGTAATATCGAAATTAGATCATCGGATTATCTTGATAAATGTATCTAGATCGACAGGAGTCCAAGAATAATTTGATATGATTGCTTGGAAGCACGAAGAGAGAAGATAGAGAGATAGAGAGAGAGAGAGAGATAGATAGAGACTGGTAAAGACGGTGAGATCGTCAATGGATGAAGATGCCTTCGTTAATACTTTCAGAGGGGTGGAGGAATAGAAGTTGCCGTTATGCGTGGGGTAGGGATGTAGTAGTGGTGGAGGAGGAGAAGGAGGTGGGGAAGGAAGAGTGTCATAACACAAAAATTAGCACGTGTTAACGGGCACTAGAGCACAAGTTATCCGCGAGACATAATATATTCTCTCCCGGGTTATATCGTGGAAGACTGGTCGATATATCAGAGCGAATCTCTGAGAGAGAAGAAGCGTTTGGTCCATTCTCGAGAGGGATGCTGGAGAAGAGATGCAATGTGTGAGAGGGAAAGAGGGAAAGAAAGAGAAAGAGAGAGAATCTTTGCCGGCACACACCGCCTCAGAAAGCGAAAACCGGCCTCCTCTCTCGGAGGAGAACAATGCGGAATATATTATCGTATCGTGCATTAAAACAAAGAACGGCCGGGAGGAACGTAGGGCCTCCTCTCTGCCGTCTTTTACGAGGGCTCTTCGCATCAGGTGCGGTACATAAAGCCGAATCTTCGGTCGCAACAAAATAACGCCCGAAAGAGTCTTCGGGCGAGCAGTTTAAAGTATCCTTTCTTGCGGAGGTTAACGTTTGTAAATCATGCGGAGTGGGTTGCTCTCGGAGTCCGGACAATAAGGAACGAATGTAAGTGATTGTAGGGGAAGTCAAACGAAGATATACTACGATCATTCGAAGATGAAAGCATTTTTTGTCCCCCACCCCCACCCCCATTTTTTTCTTTTTTTTTCTTTTCTTTTCTTTTTTTTTTTTTTTTTTTTTTTTTTTTTATATAACACGTACGAATGATTCTTTATTGACACACCGTATAGATCTGTCGAACGAAAAAAAAATTATCGGATATCAACTGTATATTATTGTACATTATCATTACGTGCCTAAGGAAAGTCCATGAGGGTAAAGTTACGTACCACCCTTCTTATTTAGCCCGACGTAGAATCAGGAAATTTGAGCGTCCTCGAGATATTTTATTTCTTTTTCTCTCATCGTTCGATAACTTTGGCATTTTTAACCTCAAACGACCTTGCGGTGTATAGAAAGTTCCGTTCGCGGTTAGATCACGATAGGATATCATCTTTTTTCCGTGAGAACGAAAGTAAGTTTTCTTTTTTTTTTTTTTTTCCTTTTTATTTTCTTTTTCTTTTTCTTTTTTTTTTTTCTTTTTACCGTGTTTCATGTTACAATTGCTTCTCTGGATGTGAAATAAAAAAAGAAAAAGAAGAAAAAAAAATCACAGAGAAAAAATTATTTCATTCGGAAATATATTCGTGAGAATTTATTTTTAGGAGAAAAATGGAAAAAAATCTTTACCCTATTCTAAATTATCTTAAAAGTTCTAAAACGAATTACGGATTTTAAGGTGGGACGGACGAGTGCTTCCTTGAGAAGAGAAGAGAAGAGAAATCGTGCTGAGTTTCTGTTCCTTTTCCGATAGAGTGGTGCCTTGAAAATTTAGTCGGTGGGTACGGTTGTTGGATCAGGTCTGACGGGTCCCTACCATTCTTGGAAGCACCGAAAGACACGCAGCCTCTGCCAGCTTTTTCCCTCAATGTGCTGTCCGATGCATTTTCGACGTTAAGGGTCGCTTGAACGTTTCGAACACTTCGATCAAGAAAATATAGTAACTTCCTGAAGCTATAGAAATCCAAGGACAAATGTATTTAACAGCAATCTCCTTCGTTCTCTCGATGGATCTTTTTATCTCGATGAAAAAAAAAAGAGAAAGAAAGAAAGAAAGAAAAAAAAAGAATAGAAAATTTACTAGAGCGGTATTTTTTTTTTTTTTTTTTTTTTTTTTTAAGAAAAGCGAGGGGAAAAAATAACGAGACGCACGAGAAGTCCCAATATAATTATTTTCTTTGGTCGTTGGTAGTAGTAGTAACAGCAGCAACAGCATGATTACATCGTTTCCTCGGTAATACTTCCGTGGGAGACTCGCGTGGCTATATTGACCCAACGATATAGCACCTGGGCAGATGTATCGTCTCGCCTCCGTACGTTGCTCGAAGCAGAAAGCCCATTTAATATGCGAGTCTATTAGGCGAACGTATGCAAAAGAGACTCGCATATACGGAGTGACAGCGGTTAATTAAGCATACCCTAGCCGCTTGAATTTCCTTTAGACTCATTGATAGATACTTATGTCGTTCAAAGATCCATCTTCTCCATGGAACTCGCTTCTTAACTTTGCAGATTAAAAGGGAAACTTGAAAAGATTGTTCTTTCTATTTCTTTTTTCTTTTTTCTTTCTTTTTCTTTCATTCTTTCTTCCTTTATTTATTTATTTATTTATGGTTTTTTTTTTTTTTATTTATTTTTTTATTTTTGTATTTTTTATTTATTTTCATGACGTTAATAAATTGCCAAGAATTTCTGAAGAAGAATAAGACCGAATTTTTCAATCCTATTGTATTCTCTCTATTATATTTTCTCTCTTCACAATTTATTGCTTTATTTATTACTCTCCTCACCTAATTGCCACGTGTAAAATTCAAATGCGAATAGTAATTTTCTTACTGGTTAACACGTTCCGTTCCACGTGTACCACCGGTGGTACATGCAGTCATATTTATTTAATGCGCAGAAAACATATATTTTATGATAAATGTAATTCTGTAAAATATATTTCAACCAAAAAAATAATGCATTATACAAAATGCAGTATAGAACAAAACACATAAGTTTATTTAATTGTTATATATATTAAATAAAAAAAAAAAAAAAATATCAAATGGCCTGAACGACAAGTCAGGCAAAAATGGCTTGGCACGGAACGTGTTAAAATCGTAAAGATTTATATCTTTATAGGAAAAATAATAGCCATTTGGAATTTTTCTAAACTATTACTCTTAACTACCTGTTCGTACTTTCTGTTTGGAATTTCTCAAAATTATTATTCGATATCTACCTGCTCATACAAAGAGAGACACATCGGTTTCGTACCTACGAATATATATTCGAAAATTTTCTAAAGGTTCCTTCATAAAGATTTTAAAGCTTAGGTAGGTCTATTCCTTTTTCCAAGGATATACTGAAATTAGTTTCGACAAGTTTTCGAGAGTTTAAATTATTTTATGTTTCATTTGAATTTTTATTTCGTTTCTTCGGTCTTACAAAGTTTTTCGTTAATCCATCGAAATACAAGAATAGATTTTTAGAAATTTTTTGGTAGAAAAAAGGTTTCTCAAAGGAAAAGAATTCGGTATCGAATCGAATCGGTAAAGGACGCAAACAATTGATCGATATCGGTATTGTGGATCTTCCATTTCCTTCCTTTCTTCCTTTCTTCCTTCATTCTCTCCTTTTTCCACTTGCACGTACGTTCGTAGCTTCGAAGGATATAGGAGGTTGGCGTGCGTGTAACGAGCTGGCAACAAACCTCCCTTGGTCCCACGATTCCACCGGCATCTCGGGGCTCCTGCAAAAAGACTTGGAATGTCTCGATAGCTCGATAAACGCATTACATCGTATGGGACGACGACGACGACGACGACGACGACGACGACGATGAGGACGGACTTTGCGAAGGACTTGGACTATCCATACCTACCCTCTAACTCTTTCTCTTTCTCTATCTTCCTAAAGTCTTTTGCTTTTAAGCAAAGGAAGAAGAATCGTCCTGGAAGAAACTCGCGTGCCACCTGCACCTCTACAATCTATATTTGCGTCCTTCGTGCTCTACCTTCGTCTACCTTCGTCTTCTTCGTGCTTCTTTAACATCGTCCTACTGAGAAATCTACTCCGGGGGGAAAAAAATAAAAATAAAAATAAAAAAGGACAAAGAAAAAAAAAGAAGTTATCTTACCTGTTCATACTCGTTTCATTTTCGATAAATTATGATTTATGATCCTGATTTCTTATTTTCATAACACGTTTAACATGATATTTATTATGTTATGAATGATCATGTATTATAGAACGAGTTAATAGAAATCATTCTAAAAAATAAAGAAAGGAAATAAAGAAAAATTAAAGAATATTATAATATGTTCTTTAATGTCACCTTATATACATAAACGTACATGTTCGATTTTCAAGGAAATATATGTATACGACTGATAGGTTTTATTACTTCTGATACGAGTAGCGTGAGAAACGTCAATGAAGGTATTCAAGTTGTATCGATCAATGAAAACCATGATATCGTTATTAAATGATGCGATACTATCAATAAAGAAAACGATCGAAGAGGAAGGAGGAGGAGGAGACGAAGAAGAAGAAGAAACTGTACTCTTATCGTAGATCTCGTCGTTCATTACTCTCAAGGAAAGACCGTAACTACGATCTCTTTCGTCTCTTCCTTTCTTACTTTCTCTATCTGACTGAGTGACTGACGGACTGACAGTGTTGCTTTGATCGATCACGCGCAAAGTTGCCGTCGATTTGATCATAAAATTTTGACAAAGTGTAAATCATTAAAGAAACATTTGCAATTCTTCGATCTTCTCAATGACTCGTATCGATTTATTAAATACGATTTTGATATACTTCATGTTTTCGTACGAGACGTTTATTCAGTTATCCGCTTGTTTCTTTGTATCAATCGTATAAAATATTTTAATTCAATAAATTTAATTATTTATGATTGTTTTATAAATAAAACATCGTCTTTATTATTTATACATACACACACACATATATATATATATATATATATATATATATATATATTTATATACACTTAAATAATTCGTGATAATCTTTTAAGACTTGGCAGTGAAGTATTAAACTACTAGCTGGCAACAACATCTATCATTTATGCTTCTTATCTGATTATTAATCCGCAATGGGGATTATGCAAGTAGCATAGCCTTAAGCATAAGATCTTCATTTATCGGTAAGAATGGCCGAGCAAAGAGCAGGTGTTCACCCTTCCGTAACTCCTCCGAAGGAAGGAAACACGGACCTGTGCATTGTCAACGGTCGCAGGAAAGGATAACGAAAAAATTGCCCTTCTTCGTGCCTCGGGTCAAAGAAAGACATTTTCTCTTCCTCCCCTTTTCGAATTTCTTCTTCCTTCTACCTGTTTAAACGAGCTTCCCTAATTTCTTAAGAAAATGGGGAATACAACAATTCTATGCATGAGATACAAAAATCGACGGTTTATTTAATAAAAAATTAATTCCTAATTCAAAGCATGATGTCGCGCGATACACACTATACATACATTGTGATTTTTAAAATTCGATAGAAAATTTATATTCCGAAATGCGCGTGTTAGTGATCAAATCGATGATATATTCTCTCTTTCAATATGGACTTCTGGTTATGTTTGGAAAATATATAGTTGAAAATTTTAAGAAGTTTTAAATCGAATTGGCAATTGGTTGAACGATCGTCGGCGCTATTGCAGCTGGCACCCTTTGAAAGATTCAACATTGATAACGACCCGTAGAAAGTGAAAGACAGTTGCTTGCAGGTGCTTGGTTTCTAAGCTACTTCCGCCGTTTACTTTCATTTTTTTTTCTCTTTTTCCTTTATACTTTTTTCGTTCTTTGAAAGGGAACACACATATCAGGCAACACGCGCGTTGGTATTTTTCTTTGTGTGCGTTCCACCTTCGTGACGGTTAGAAAGACGATGATGCACTTTCACGTGCACACGCCGATAAAATTCGACTTGAATTCTTCCGGTTGCGGTGAGAGGAAGGTTGAATAGGTCTTCGTTACCCGCACGAAGGAAATAAAGGATTTGTATATCCATAAAGCATCAACTTCGTCGTCATCGTCGTCGTCGTCGTACGAAGTCTCTACTCCTTCTCGAGCAAAGAAATTTCTCTGCATTTTAAAGCGTGCTTCGTCACGGCACCAACGACTGCAGACGGTTTACCGAAACGCAGACGGAGTTGTTTACACGGTACGTGCTTTACCGGCAACCCTTAGCATTTACGATAGTGCGCCACAGTGATCGTTTGCTCGCTACGAAAGAGCGCTTCGTACCTTCGTCTGGAGATATTATTACGTAGTAACTACCAACCAGTGATTTATCTTTCACGTATTTTCTTATCGCGTTTAGACAAAAAAAAAAAAAAGAAATAAAAAAGAAAGAAAGAAAAAGGGAAGATGAATCTTTATTCGTAGGTAAATCCAACGAGATTTTTCTTCTTTCTTTTCTTTCTTTTTTTTTTTTTTTCTTTCTCTCTATTTTGTCATTGCTGCAACACCAAGGTGTCCTTATCGAAAAGGTTTACGTTTACGTTTACATTTATGTTATCGACCGATCTATCCCATCGTCTAATCTTTCTCTTCTCGAATACCACAGACTCTCTTTGTGCTTAGTCAGAATAAACTATCGTCTAATAATCATGTCGCGTGGGTGAGTAGCCTGCATATCATCTCTTCTCTCTCTCTCTCTCTCTCTCTTTCTCTCAATAAACGTATCGTAAATATGTATGTAGGTAAATGGATCGACCGGTCAATCGATCGATGAAATCATTCTTTCATTCGATATATCTTCTTATCCTTTTTCTTTTCTCCATCTTCAGTTTAAAGCTTTAAGGACATAGCGTCTTCGAAACGAATTAATGCAAGCAGAGCGCGTAATTATGTCTTGTTCAGCGCATCGAATTTCGCTGTCAATTGAATGGCCCTTTACATCTTCGTTTCGAACGAATTCGCGTTCCTTTCACCGACAATGTAGCTCGATGGGACGCTCGTAAAAAGCTTTCTCTCTCTTTCTCTTTCTCTTTCTTTTTCTCTTTTGCTCTCTTTAAAAAAGCAGCAGCAGAAGAAGAAGAAAAAAAACCTTCAGGCGCCTCTCTCTTTCTCTCTCCCTCTCCCCCTCGTTTTTTTTTCTATCTTACCGAGATAACAGCAGTTTTTTGATCCCTCGATGTAGATCATTCTTTGCTTAGTTTTCCATTCTCCTACATTTCCTCGGTTAGATAAATAAAATGTATCTATCTACCTATCTATCTATTTATCTATTTATCTATCTCATCGATTATGCAACGAGAGAGACATAGCGGCCCGTTTAAGAGGAGACTTTCTTTACTGAGCCCACGGCCTCTAGGGGTCGGCTACTTCCGGCGGAGATACGAATTGAGTCCCACTCTATCTCGAAGGATTTTATCTCGCATAGTAACAACCGGTCTCTCTCCCTCTCCCTCCCCCCCCTCTCTCTTTCTCTGTCTTGGTTACGTTCGCTCGCGTTATAGTCATCTCCGTTACCGCTCCGAACCCTTTAACCCTTTTGTGAGTAGATAGCACTAACTACATCATTAAAGTGACATCGCCTAATCCAACATGAATAAATTTACCTATTCCATTTCCATAAAAAAAAAAGTCGAATACACTCCGCGTTAATATACAATACATTTTTTATCATTGGATATATGTTGGGTTACCTATACATTTCCTTTTTCCTTTCTATTTTTTATTAATTAATTAATTTATTTTTTTTTTTTTTTTTCTACCAAACCTTTCCTCAATTTACGACGTAATAGTTTATTTAAAAGAATTTTTAATAACCAACCTTACAGGTTTCTTAAATGAAACGATTAAAATATGAGCGAAGATTGATAGATATACGTGTCTTCTTCGAAGATTATAATTTCATACAAGTTTCGCTATATTTTTTTTTTCTCTCTCTTCGGCGCGTCACTACTCCTCCTCTTCCAGCAGCAAGGAAAGGAAAGCAAAGCAAAGCAAAGAAAAGAAAAGAAAAGAAAAGAAAAGAAAAGAAGTGAGAAAGAATATTCAAGAGAAGCTAAGCAAGAGAGGAAAAAGATAGAGGCTGCGCGCTGATCCACGTTGTGGAGGGGTAAAGGGCCAGGGAAAAGATAGGGACGCAGGAATGTACAACAGCTGCCCCTATCCCGATGGGTTTGCTTTTGAAAGTCCGACCCTGGCGTCACTAGCGAGAGATAGTAACCCAATATGCCGTGAGAACGAGAGAAAGAGAGAGATGGAAATATGGTGCGTCGTCGTCGCCGTCGTCGTCGTCGTCGTCGTCGTCGTCGTCGTTGTAGTCCGTGGTGAGATGGTGTTACTGCTAGTGCTGTTGCTGCTGCTGTTGCTGCTGCTGCCTCTGCTCCTGCTGCTCTGACGATGGTGGGGATGGAAAGAAAGAAAGAAAGAAAAGAAAGGAAGAGAGCGGAACGTGAAGAGAATGAACAAACGCGTTTTAGAGAGGGAGGAACCCTCCCCTGCTTAGAAGCATAAACCCTACCGCTGTCGGTCCTGCAGCTGCTGCAGCACCCACAAATTTTATTTTTTATTTTTCGCTCAATTTTATTTTATTTATTTCTTTTATTATTATTATCATTATTTTTTTGTACTTCTTTTTTTTTACTGTATATATATATATATATCACATACGTATATTATGTTTGGACTCGTGCTCTTCCCCCCCTCCCCACTACATTCTCTTCTCATGGTGATTTCGTGATTTTATATTACACGGGGAAACGCCTACCAAACCAAACGTATTCTTATCTTTAGAGCCGCGTATCGATGGCACGCTATTAAGGACGATATTTACGCACGATCTAGAGACATTAATTGCGTCGCTTTACGTACACGCATTCTGACAAAGAGATTTATATACGGCGAAAAGTTTAACGTTACCGGCGCGAAATGAAACGCATCGCAAGAGTATTGTACGTAGGTAGATTCGTACTTACGCACATATCTATATATCTATCTGTCTATATGTGTATATAAGCATAGCAGCAAGGGATACGTGCAACGAATCTTAGATATCGCATATGTGTGACGATCACTCACGTTGAATTATAAATGTCGCGTACGGTAAAACGGCGTTATAAATCTCGATTAGGTGTAAAATCAGATTGGAAGGACGATCTCCTAATGTGTCTCTAATGATGGCCATACATTTGTTTATTTTTTTTTTTGTTTTTATTTTTTTTCGTTTTTATTTATTTATCTATTTTTTTTTTTTTTTTTTTTTTTTTTTTTTTTTTTTTTTTTTTTTTTTTTTTTTTACAATTAAATGGAAATCTGTATCAAGATATTTTTCTTTCCCGCGAATACGCGTTTTGTTTTGTCGACTATACGTACGTAAGCTCCGAAAAGATTATGTCCGATGCATTCGTGACGCATTCGTGCGAATTAGAAGGGTAAACGAGCAAGTACAATAGCCTTTGTAATAACGTCATACTCGAGACGTTGATCAACTAAAACAACGATGGAATCTTCAACGGCTCGACTCCCGCGCATCGCATCGCATCGCATTGTTTCGTTTCATAGTATACACGTGTATCTAATATCTACGCGCTAAATAGCGGAAATATCCGACGAATGACGAATCATAATTTTCTTTCGTCTAGTAGATTCTCTCTTTCTCTCTCTCTCTCTCTCTCTCTCTCTCTCTCTCTCTCTCTTACTTTTTCTCTTTCTATCTCCGACTGTCAATTAAATCTTGACAACGATACGAAACTCGAAATCGGAAGGGGGAGTCGCCCACACGTTTTACATCCACCACGTTAAAACGTGCCACTCGAAGGTGGTATATATATATATATATATATATCTTTGACGTATAAAACCGCCATTGTTTAATCGGTATAAGAGCGGAACTTGAATGTGGAAGAAAAACAAGGATAATAAGGGCTCGACCCTTTCGCACTTGCTCTCCTCCGTCTGCTGGAACATTTATTGCGAACGAGTAAGAGTGAGAAAGAGAAAGAAAGGAAGAGAGAGAAAGAGAGAGAGAGAGAAAGCTCGTTGTACCCGCATTTGCGGCTCGCAAAAAAATAAAAAAAAAGGAAAGAAAAAATTGGATGGGCGGGGGGAGGGGCAGGAGAAAAAACGACATTCTCTCGTTGCAGCAGCACGTCTTGAAGTAAACTCGGTCCTTCCGTCGCGCTAACGAACTAGTCACCGTGGAAACTGCAAAGAAGACTTGAACGTCACGTTAAACTTTCTTCCCACCTTCCTCCCTCCTCACTTCCCTACTATCTTACCTTTTCTTGTACGAATTGAATTCCAAATAGAGGTGTTAATAATGCCGACAACATCTCTACCGGCCGGTCTTGTTCGATTTAATATGGATAATGGCGGTAATGGCGGTAAAATCACGAAGGTGAAGCATCCCTCTTCTTTCTCTCGCGTCCATTTGTAAGTACGGCCGATGAAACAAGGTAATAGAAAGAAGAAGGTAGATGTGTGGTAGGATACTTCTTTACCCTCGCTACAGAGGATGGTGGTTTGCCAATGAAACAAGGAGACTTATTGGGGTGGGCTATGAAACATTGATGATGAAAAATAAGAAGCCATCGTCGAAAGTAGCAAAGATTCGGTAAAGAAAAGGGAGAAATGGAGGAGGGGAGGGAGGACGAATAAGGGAAGAGGAGAAACGTGTATAGATTCGCCGCGCTTCACCATCATCTTCGTTGTCGTTGTCGTCGTCGTCGTTGTCGTCGTCGTCGTCGTCGTCGTCGATGTTGTCGTCTAGACGGGGGACGACGACGTGCACGCTCGGCCGTGCACGCGCGCGCAAGAGCGTGGAGAGGATCCGAATGTGCGGCCCCGAGAGAGCGGCCTCCTCCTTCTTCTCCTCTCTGGCAGCGAGACTATCGGCTCCCCTCCAATCCTCTCCTCTTGTTGCGCTCTCCTCTCTCGCATGCCTTCCGGCCTCGTGCGCGCTCGTGCGTCGTCTCGAACGACGGCCCGGCAGCGTGGGGGAGAGAAAGAGAGAACGGTCCTTGTTGCTATGCAGCCGTCGGCCCGAAGGATCCAAGCGAAAGAAAGAGAGAGAGGACGCGAGAGCGACCCACCGACCGACCGAGAAGAGAACGCTATGATTATTATTCGCGGCCCGAATAACCAGTGCGCGGCCCGCCAGGGAAGCCGCCTCTTCTTCTGCTCCCCCGCTCCGCCCCTCGCCACTCAACCCCACCCTCTTCTTCCTCAACTCCCGCCCGCCCTCTTTCTCTTTCACTCTTCTTCTCCTTTCGTGCCGTTTCTGGCCGCTTTTTCTACTCTCCTCTCCACTCCTCTCCTCTCCCCCAAAGAGGAGAGAGAAGAGTAGTAGTAGTAGTAGTAGTAGTGTAGTAGTAGTCCTCTTTCTCATGCGATCCTTCCGCGCGCGGAGACTCGAGGCACGAGACCTCGCGACAGCAGGGGCTCACGCCGATGTCGTAACCTTGTTTACTTTTAAGGCTTCCCTTGGCAACAGGTCGCCGCTTTCCGCGCCGGTTCCCCAGCCTCCGCGGAGAGAAGAAGAGCGCGAGAGAAAGAGGGAAAAACGCGAGCCTTCCGGCGCTGCCTGCCTGCCTGCCTGCCTGCCTGCCTGCCTGCCTGCCTGCCTGCCGCCTGTTGCCCGCTGATTCGCGAGGAGACCGACCTCGAAGCTTTCGCAATCCCTTCCCAATTTCTTCTCCCTCCCTCCCTCCCTTCTACCTCTCCCTTCTCTCGAATAAAAAGCCTCCGCTTCTCCGGTCTCCTTTCTTTTGCGTCGCAGGATTTCGTTTGGTTCAACTCCAAGGAACCCCGAACAAGTGCTCTCACGTTAATTCTTCTTCCGGTTAGCGGAAAATTATTTTCTTTGCTTGACCTCTCATCTTGCGCCAAGTCCGAATCGATTTAGATAAAAATTCCCACGCTTCCTATGAAATCAGCTCATAGCGTTGGTAATTCCTATAACGCCTCCTCTTAACGCCTTCGGCTTTAACGCGACCTAAGACAATATTTCGGCTCGAGTAAATCCCTGTGACGCGAGATTAACACACGTAGGAGGAAGAGGATGCGTTTATACTGTTATAGTAGTATACCGGCGTTCAGGCGAACGTCCTTGCCGTTTATGCTTCCTTCGATGCGCTCGAAACGTTCCGATGTAACGGGAGCAACAAAGTGTAACGACTCTCTCTATCTCTCTCTATCTCTTTCGCTCTCGCTCTCTCTCTCTCTCTCTCTCTCTCGCGGTCTCTCTCTCTCTCTCTCTCTCTCTCTCCGCTACTACGGACCGTAAGATTTAAATCGCCTTTCGTTTGATGGATCTACCTTTGCAGCGTAATACGGTTAACGTCCTCACCTGCACAAATTACCTTCCATTTCCGTTCATTCTCTTTTTCCCTCTTCCATCTTACGCGTGTGTGCGACGAACATCGAATGATCGAACATATCGTACTTTGCGAAACGTCATAAATTTCTTACCTCAGAAATTTTCTTTTAACATACCGTCTTTAAAATAAAATACATCGAGGTATTTCCAAATATATCGTTTCCTGTAATCATTTGCGTGACTAAAATTTCACATTGATCAAAAGCCGACGGGTCCCATACAAGAAATTTCGTTGTACCGTCGGACATTTTATTTTCGCGGTGGGCCCATCAAATAAATTATTCTCTTCACATTGTCAGGAACCCCATAAACGAATTATGACATGGGTTTGTACCTACATACATACAGTTAGAACGATTAAAACACAATGCTACTCGAACAATGATCACGTATAGTGCGAGGAAGAGTATGCTATTCGTTTAACACGGTGTTGCATTGGCGCCGCTCTTCGCTTACAAATAGCTTACATTATTGTCCAAACTTTCTATCGAAAGTTTATCATAGACTGTGTCATACACGAGATTTCATTGAAATTCCCATAATGAAATATCAAAGATATATAAACAGGTTATATTCCCTGTCTCGCGTATCGTCTGTGTTCATTCCGCGGGAATAATGGGATATCGCCTTGGTTTAACTGGATTCCAGTATAATTAACCAGTTGCAATTTTTTTATCGGATACCTGCTGCCAGCAGGTAGAAAATTATCAAATGCATATATAATAAATGAATACTATGTCGAGACCTTTTAATCTAATTCTTTTTATGACTGATCCTAATAATTTTCGATGTAATCCCATCGGAATTTAATTTAAATTGGTTTTAACAATAATAGAAATGAATAATTATAAGATATGGTAAAGATCAATAATGAAATCATCAATTGATACCCGTTAGAAACTTGGCTAAGGAGAAATAATCCTCCTTTGGCTCGATCGATATAATCTATAATAAATAGTCTAGCCGAGGTAATAACAGATTAGTAGAGCAGTAGAGCGTGTCTCGTACTACGCGGGTAGTACATAGGCGCCACTAGCAAAAGCATACAAATACGTACATGATAGTAGTAGTAGTAGAAACGTCGAGTTGGTAATTTTATCGGTAGAGGAAGGTGTCCCGTTCAGAGATACCGGAGATATAAGGTATAAGGGAAAAGATACGTGTAAACAAGAGTTCTCGTTAATAGGTATAATTGAAAGGTGCAAGATAGGAAGCACAGCAGTACCTGGCGCATAACTCGTAAGTAATATTAGAAGCTGGTTCTTTCTCTCTCACTCTCTCTCACTCTCTCTCTCTCTACGGATAAAACCGGCCTCTCGAACGTAATAGCTCTACTAGCTCTCTAACTCCTCGATAACCTTTACCTGCGTTACTCTTTCCAACGACTGCGGTCTACGTTAAGCCAAACAGACACGGACTCATTCATCGCTTCGTTGCGTTGCTTTCTGAATGGAACGTCGATCTCGAGCAAAACATTTGATAGTACGAAAGTAAAGTAAATATGTAGTGACGTAGACAAAATATCCATTGAAACAATGTATTCATGAATTATATTATAAATTGTCAAAAGATGGGAAAGGTCAAGAAAGTGCTGCGTTGGAATATGAAAATAAGCTGCCAAAAGGAAAAGAGAAAAATAATGTCGCATTGTCGGGGTTTGCGTTAATCAAAAAGGATAACAGGCGCAATTAGCGATTATCTTTTTCGAAGGACCCTCTCTCTTCGGGGTAGGTATCGAAAAACCCCGATGGTGGGCCCCTTTTCGCGAAGCAGGTACGATCCATGGGGCAAAGTTCACGGCTAACGACGGTACGATAATGAGGACAGATAAGCTGAGGTGGGGGTGTTCCTCTTCTCTTCTCTTCTCTTTCTTCGGTGTCGTCGGCTCCACCCGACGACGTTAACTTGCGCTGCTAACTCTCACGAGAAGCGAGCAAGAACGCGCGCAAAAGGGTTTTGCGTCAATTTAGATAAAGCCGATTAAAGCGACGAGAGAACCTCCTCTCTATCTCTCTCTCTCATCCTCTTATTCTCTTATTCTTACTTTCTTCTTCTTCTTCTTCTTTTTTTTTCCTTCTTTTTTTTTCTTTTTTTTACTTTTCTCCTTACTCGCGACGTCGTAAATTCTTCTGCATGGACATATTATATCCTACTGTGTACTCTTTGCACAGAGAATTTGTCTTTTGCGGGCGTCGAAGTCGTTTCATTTCGCAACCCTTAACGCGTTGACACGATTACAAGGCCATAATACCGAACGCTCATGCATCTAACACCGACAGTAAAATATTTATTGAACCTTTACAACGTCGCATATAAATGTTGTAAGCGTTCGTGTAATAATATTTTTATTTTCTTTTTTCTTTTTCTTTATTTTTTCTTTTTTTTTTCTTTTTTTTCTTTTTTTTCTTTTTTTTTTTTTTTTTTTTTTTTCTTTGTTAAGAAAAAAGTACGATGGTATCCAAAGCGATGTTGACAATCATAGCGATGGAAGAAGTATATTTGCCGAAAATTTGTGGAAGCTTCGGTTAATACGGCTTGGTATGCGAGAAAGCACGTTGCATATGTTGTATCGCATATCGAATCGTTGCGTGAGGTCGCTCGTTGCAATGCCTTGGTATGCGACCGGCGTTACATTCTTCGGCGTCGGGATACGTACATGGAATCGATCTCTCGATCATCAGCCGAGGTCTCTCTTTTACTCTCAATACCTTCTAGATCACAAATAAAGATCTTCGATGTGTATACCACCTTTGCTTTCTAATTGGAAATAAAACGAATGAAAGAAAAACAAATCAAACGGAAACGAATAAATTGAAAAAAAAAAAATAGAAACGTATATAATATTAACGAGTAATTTTTACAAGAATTTGGACGTTGCTTTTGGTGTGAACATCCGTTGATAATGGAGAAGAAAGTTGTCAAAAAAACTGAATCGGAGAGGATGCAAAAAGAAAGGAGAAAAGAGGAGCGGACAAAAGGAAAGCAAAAGAGATAGGCGACGATGGTGGTGATGGTGATGATGATGGTGGTGGTGATGGTGATGGTGATGGTGGTGGTGGTGGTGGTGGTGGTGGTGGCGGTGGCGGCGGCGGCGGCATCTCGGCGTGTAGCGTCGTTAAACGAGCGCGCCGCGACGAGAAAGCGGTGACGGTGGTCTCTTGTGTTGTCCGTCCGAATGAAATGAAAGAGGAAGAGAGATGGCGGGAGGCTGTCGAACGAGCAAACGCGCGAGCGAGCAAGCAAGCGAACAAGTAAGAGAGGGAAGGAGTGGCAGAGAGTGCGGAGAGAAGTGCCGTGGTAAGAGAGAAGGGACAGAAAGAGAAAGAAAGAGAGAGAGAGAGAGCCTGTTGCCGGGTCCTGTTGCTACCCGGTTACGGTGCATCGTGCTGAATTCGCAACGAGACTTTTTGGCGATTGCTTTGAATAATGTATGTGTAATAGACGCGTTGGTATATACCTAGCCCGAGGCTAAGCACGATATTTCTTTTATTTTTTTTTTCTGCTTCTGTTTCTTCTTTTTTTTTTTCCTTTTCTTTTCGTCTCTTTTTCTTTCTTTCTTTTTTTTCTTTCTTTCTTTTTTTTTTTTCGTTAACGCGTCACTCTCGCGCCTTTCTGTTTTTCGTGAGGCCAAAGTGATGGTGGGGGTGGTGGCTCCTTATCGGCGCCGCCATCGTCCTCGGCGTTTGCGATCTTTCGCGCAGGACTTCGAGAGAGTCTTGCTCGCTTGCTTGTTCGTTTGCTTGTTCGCTTGCTCGCTCTCTCTCGCTTGATCGCTTGCTCGCTTGCTCGCTTACTTGTCCTTGGGCGAGTCAGTCACGTCATCGTCCAGATATCCTGAATCCTGGCCCGCTCTCGATCCTGTTTTTCGTAGCCGTCTATCGACCATCACCGACTCCTTCTCGAACTTTGATATTCATTTTTATCGTACAACGACGAGGTTAGAGAAACGACAGAAACTTTTCTCTCGTCTATGTTAAAAATAATATAATGGCAGTCAAAAATGGCACGGCTAACAGTTTGAGTTATATTATTTTTAACAGCCATGGTAAACGTAAATGAAAGAAAATAAAACACACTTATTATGTTAGCCGACGTAATGATCGTTAATTAGCATGATCCTTCTATAAACGTCAAGTACTAACGTGGTCTCTTTAGATATTTATCCTGGCAAACTCAAAGATGACAAACCTTTCTCCATCACCAGAATTCACGTAATGAAACATTTTTAAAGATGTTTCTCATCGTTTATCGAGTCCCGAAGCCAAATCTTCTCGTATTCCTTGAACTATGTTCTATCTTTTCTCTCTATCTCTATCTTTATCTCTGTCTCTATCTCTCATCTCATCTTGACGTTGCTAGTTTTTTTAGTAATGACGTGCGAATCGTTCAGTTCTAATAAATAAAAGAAATATCCTGTTAGCTAAAAAGATCCGAAAGAATAAATTCCAAGAAAGATGAGACGACCGCGCGCGATCGTCTGGGTCATAGAAAGGCGCCAAATCATTTCGTCGGAGGTATCGAAAGCTATGGGGACGACCGGAATTAAACCATTTAACTAGGAGCGTCCGCTGTGCTCCTTCGTCTTCTCACGTTGGCATATTCGTTCTATCTCATTCAAACGTATGACGTCCGACGACAATGAAACTCCTAAATCAATTCTAAATATTTTCTATACTATTTTGCAAATAAAATGTTCCAATAGAATATTTCGTTTTTTAAACACTATATAATACATGCGAATAATGAAATGTTAATTTTCGAAAGAAAAAAAAGAAAAGAAGAAAACAAATTTTCGACGAACTGGAATGAAAAAAAAGACGAGAGAGAGTGAGAGAGAGAGAGAGAGAGAGAGAGAGAGAGAGAGAGAGACGAAAAAGCAAAGGAGTGCCGTTGAATGAACCGAGAAACCTCGTGGTCGACGATCCGCTTCGCTTTCCCGCGCATTCCATAGAGACGTGCGCGCGCAGGCCCTTTCGTGACGCTCTCTCTCAAGGCCATGCAAATCTTAATGAACGCGAGGGAAGCATCCCGTTGCCGAGCGTCACCGTCGTCCTTGCATCGCGGAGGACGATCCGGTGCCATTAGAAAAAGTGAAACCTGCGATCTTTGATCGATCCTAAGAAATATACACAATCTTTTATGTTAGGTTGTTGTTTTTCTTTTTTACTTTTTCTTTCTTTTTTTTTTTTTTTTTTTTTTTTTTCTTTATTTTTTCTTTTCTTTCGGAAAGAACGGGAACGGAGACGGGGAAAAAAAGACAAAAGGAACACAATGGAAATAATTTTTCTTTTGTTTTTATTTATTTTTTTTTTTCTATTTTTTCTTTTTTCTTTTTTCTTTTCTTTTTTTTAAGGAGTATTTACAAAGCATGTGTAGAAGGTTGTAAAAATTTTATGTAAAAAGAAAAAAAAAATTAAAATATAGAGAGAAAAGGAAAGAAAAAGAATTCGCGAAGAAATTATTTTGCATTGGGGGTGGGAGGGAGAGTCAACGTCCTGGTAAATAAACAAAAGAAAGAGAAGACAAAGAAAGAATGGGGAAGGATGAAGAGTAGGAAGTCGAAGTCACTCGCGTCCACGTGCTGCTGTTATTGTTATTGTTGTTATCGCCGTCTTCGTCTGTACTTCGGCTGATCCCCACCACCAAGAGAACGGCCGTCTGCTCTACCCCCACTCCTCCTTCTCTTTTTACCCCTTCTCTTGTATGGTCACGTCACGAAAGGCGCGCTGGCCCGGACGTTCTGGTGGGGATTACGATTAACGGACTCTAATTGCATAGCAACAGTGAGCCCGAGATAATGATACATACATCTGACGCTTGTGCGCGCGCGCGCGAACGCGTCTCATTCTGGCCCACTTAAAAAAAAAACCAAACTCCTAGCTCCGCCATTTTTCTTTTTTTTTTTTTCTTTTCTCTTTTTCTTTTTCTTTTTTTTTTTTTTTTTTTTTTTGCACGCGCGCTTCGATCGAGACATTTTCATTCGCATTTATGCCCGCAAGATTGTATATATTTTTACTTCGCTTCTCCATATTCATGCCAATATCTTTCTTCTTTCGGAGATTCGAGTTTGGACTTTCGAAATCTCATTTTTGTTGCTAAGTGGAAGAAGCAAGCAGAAAACACCTGCCACGTTCCCAATTAACGATACTTTCAACCACAAATATATTATCATTTTATTATTATTATTGTTATTATTAAATATTTTTGACAGGAGATCTTGCTTTATTTAACTTTTAATTTTTTACCGTAGAAAAAAATGAAATTAATTAATTAGTATATATATATATATATTTATATCAACGCAATAGTACTAATATAGAAAATGACGTAAGACGATGACGTTGTTCGAGGTACCAGATGATTTTTTCGATAGGCCACGCAAAATGCACGTGAACGGTCCAACTTTTATTCTTTTTGTTTTCTCCTTCTTGTCCTTTCTATTCTTCCATTGCAGTTGCGCGTGATCAACACAAAGAGATTTTGCGCGCTTTTATACCTGTCGATGTAGAGGAGGTTATGTCTGTCTACCTAGAACCTCTCGGGGAACTTTGTTAATCCCAGAACTTTCTTCAAAATCCAATCTCTTTCTTTCTTTCTCTCTCTCTCTCTCTCTCCCACACACACACATACATACGTTTTCAACATAAGATGGTTGAGAATCGACGCTGTTGAGAGAAAATAAAATAAGAAAGGAAGAAAAAAAAAAAAAGAAGAAAAAAATTTTTCCTTCGTCAAAATGGGCCATTCCAAACATGGAGGATATACCTAATCAAAATGGACCACGTTACTAAGCGCGACAGCGTCTAGTTCGCCATCATGAATTCGCACCGTGCAACCTGTTTTGGCTATCTCCGATTTTTTACTCTCTTTGCTTCATTTCATCCCCATCAAAGATTTCGTTCGTCATAAAATATTCAACGTAATACACTATATCAAGTTATCATTTGCGCAAGATATCATAGATATCATTTCTAATCGTGTCATTTGAATCATCTTCAAATGTTTACACGTTAACAGGCTTAGATAAAAAGGAAAAGAAAGGAAAGAAATTTTGTCCGTTGTCTGACATGGCGCGCGTGCGCGCGCGCATGTAACATATATAACTAACTTCTAACAAGGACTGAAATTTATCTTTAAGGTAAGAAGATAAGAGATTGAGGGACCAGTATAGCAGCCCCATGCAATTTTCTTCAACACCTTTTCCTACTTTTGAGAAACATTTCAAGTTTTCGATGGTCCCTTTTTAAAACGACCTTGACTTTTTCTCACGTCTTATCTAGATGAATCGATCGGACGTACCGAGTGAGGGGTCAAGTTGAAGATAAAAGGGGTATTACGAAGGTCAAGATTAAGTCGGCACCTGTTCAATCGTGCGACGGTCTAGCGGCAATTTTCGTGAGTAATGAGACGTAACGAGCGTGGCTTTGTTCGGTAACGACCTACCGACATCTACGTTAGAAAAGATCAGAGAAGGCAAAGCGAGTCTCAAGGAAAAGGACGATGAAACGTCTTCTCCATCGCCATTAATCTTTCTCTCTCGCTCTCTCTCTTTCTATATATATATGTATATATCTTTTTCTCTTTCATCTTTTCTTCGAAAGAAAATGGATGCAAGGAAGAAGGCGGAAAGGAGCAGATGGCAGACGTGTACCTTACCTCTTTTTCTTCCTCTTCTTCGTTCGTTCGTTCCTTCTTTCCTTCGTTAGATCCTTAAATCCTTCGACTGTTAAACGACTAAATCTCTTTTCTCGGGGTTATCTTCATTCCACTCATATCTTTTCTCGTTTGAAACCGGGTAGATAGATGGGTAGGGGAGTGTATACGTGTATGTACGAATGTCGCGGTCGTTTTCACCGCAACTCGTTTTCCCTAGCGACGTCTCAACGTGACAAGTATGAAATAGTTTCGCGGTTTGCGGCGGTTTCTCATGATAATATACCACTATCCTATAAACCGTAACGCTTTAACTTGGATTAGAATTTGACCGCTAATAAATATGATATCATTTTCTTAATTTATTGTGTGTGCTGCGCGCGCGTGTGTGTGTATGTGTCTCTCTCTCTCTCTCTCTCTCTGTGTATGTGTGTGTGTTTGTGTGTGTATTAATCTATCGTCTATTTCGTCGTAGACGAATATGCCGATGAAAAATGAGCTTAAAGAATGACCAATAATGATAGATAGCTACAATCTTTTAAAGAGAATAAAATTAATTAGAGAAAGGAAAGGAGAAATATCATTTGAAGAACATTTTCTCGTGAAGCTGTATAGGAAGGAAGTGATATACGCTCGACCATGCTATTCTTATCGCATTCAACCTAATTAATTATCGCGTTATTAAATATATATGGTGGTATTATTATTATTATTATTATTATTATTATTATTATTATTATTATTACTTTTTTTCTATTTTTAAATTAAAATATTTTTACACGAAAAAAATTCCTTTGTCCTTTTTCCTTCTCTTCGATTGAAATTCATCAGTTCTATTCGTTTAAATTGTTATTACGAACGGAAGTAAAAAGATAATTTTCATAGTTGAATTCTACCGTCGTAGTATTCTTTCTTTCTCTACTTTGTTGCGCGAAGCAGACGGTAAGACCGTAGAATTTTGAAAGAGTTCGGTAAATAACAGGTATAAACGCCACCTATGAGCCTTTCCCTACGTAATATATGAAGGGCCCCCTAGAATCGTTTGCTACATTGTGCCTACTACACGCACGCACACTCACACTACGCCCCCAATTTTTTTCCTCTCTACATTTCCCTCTTCTACTTGATAACCGTTTGCTCTCTTGCTACCCGGTTACTAAGGCAGTCGTTCTTCTTTCTTCTACGATGAGAAAGAAAGAAAGAAAGAATGAGAGAGAGAAAGAGAGAGAGAGAGAGAAAATATAAAATATGAACAGTTTGGCCCTTCTTTTATCGCTTGCTACTTCCTCTATCGTGTTATTTACACAACCGAGTTACAATTTTCATCGATACGATCTCTTTTTCTCGTTTTATTGTTGATTGGTTGCTCGTGTCTTCTTATCGAAGAAAAAAATAAGTCCATTGAAAAAAAAAATTCGAATAAAGGGACAAAGGGTTCGTTGACGACTACATTTACATGTTCGAAACAATCTAGATATTTTATTCTTCTTGTTTTTCTCTCTCTCTCTCTCTCTCTTTCTCTCTCTGTCTCTTTCCTCATAGATAAAGCTATAAACAAAAATGTTTTAGTGTCGTTTCGAAATACGTTGAAACTATTTTCTCTTGATATTCTTTGAAATTGACCTTCTTTCAAATTCCCTCGCCGTTTCACGCTGAATATGGCGCGGAACGACCGTTTTCATATTTTCTAGCCCCAGTATAACCATCGCCATTAAATCTGTAAAATGGTACCATTACCAAGTGCGAACGAGAGAATGTACAAGAGGGGCGATAATTTTCTACAGGCTCTTTACCGCAAGTACCTTTTGCCCGTAAGTTTCATTCCGACTGGTAAAATTCTTAAAGGTAATTCGGGCCAGCTTTTTAATATGTCAAAGGAAGAAAAGGACGCGAAGGGACGTATGTGCATTGCTCGTATATACATCACCCACTCATCGTATATGTATGTCAGCCTCAAATTTCACTTCGTTAAGACAGCTCTCGTCGAATCTTTCTTTTTTTTCTCTCCTCGTTCCTTGTAAATCTGATTTCTTTTTTCTTTCTTTTTTTTTTTTTTTCGTGCTATCGAATTTCGTTAAACTTTTATAAGAATAAATAAGTAAAATATTATCCAAGACCGGATAAGAAAAAGAAAAAGAGAGAGAGAGAGAGAGAGAGAGAGAGAGAGAGACTTTGTTAACACATTCGCACTTCCCTTCTCTTTATCTGCACCTTTGCTGTGCTCTCGATCGACAAGCTGTGATATTTTCTTGCTTATATCAATTCTAAGAAGTCCCGTATGGTGCAGATTACGAACAGTTGCCAACCAACGTTTACGAATTCAACCCTTTTAGATAATCTCTCTGCATTATCGTGCACATATCCTGCATATAACTCGTAACATCCATCTAAAAGGATATATTTATTAATAATCATAGTTTTTAATATAAAACGTTTCTTTGAAATTTATTGAAACAATTTTCGACAACTCCAATAATCGATCTTGAACAGTACGTTAAAATTTTACACGCTTCGTAAAGATAGGTACGAGCACGCGAGCTGTTAAGCTCTTATAAAATCTTGCAGTACGAAGGAGCACGACAAACTCGATCCTCTCTCCCGCTTGCACGCGCAGGTGCAGCACGCCGTAACTAATCCCCATTAATTATTACGGAATACAAAGATGGCGAATGGGACTTCCCTTTGTACAGTTCTAAAGTGGACTCATCGCTTTCACGGTTTTTTGCCCTCGCTTATATGTACTTATGCATTTAATACTTTCGTGCTATAAGAGGACACCGTCTTGCAACATTGTGTATGAAAATGTTTCGAGACTTCTCAACTACTATATTTTCTTCTTTTTCTCGCGCTTGAAGTTCGTTTTTCTTTCTTTCCTTTCTTTGTTTTTTCTTTTTTTAACATTGATTATTACGCCGATCAGCGAAAAGATCTTTCGAATTTTTAGAAAATATATCAAAAAAAAAAAAAAAAAAAAAAAGGAAAACGTTTTAACAAATACCGATCGCGTAAAATAACAGTCGTAATTGTAGTTTTCAACTCTATCGACGGAATAGACAATATTTCCTACCTTACCGATCGTCGTTCA
Organism: Vespa crabro; assembly: GCF_910589235.1. NCBI lineage: Eukaryota > Metazoa > Arthropoda > Insecta > Hymenoptera > Vespidae > Vespa > Vespa crabro. The sequence continues at coordinate 1,019,259 of NC_060963.1, forward strand.
TTTTGCGTGACGATCGGTTGATAAAAGAGTTTAGCTGCTAATTCTATGAAACTGATAATATGAAATTGTGAAAAAAATTCAATCCAATATTAAATTATTTATTCATTTATTTACTTATTTATTTATCTCTTCTTTTTTCTTTTTATTTTTCTTTTAGGCTAGTCGTACGCTCGCACCATGGGAGCATCTACTACCATGCCCGAGATGTTCTTTTCCTTGCCACGTCGACGGCGAAAAGAACGTGGGAACGTGCTCGAGGCAGGGTTGCTCGATGGAGTTTTGCACGTCGTGTTCTTCGAGGCCCCATACAGGTCCTTGTAAGACGCCCCTCTTGGCCACGCCAACGAAGCGCAATAAGCGGCTCGTCGTCGGTTCCAGGCAGAGCAAGCGAAACCTCAGAAGGTTGTAACAAAGATGACGAGAAGAAGGAAGAAGAAGAAGAAGAAGAAGAAGAAGAAGAGAATGAGAAGGAGAAGAAGAAAGAAAAAAGAAGAAAGAAAAGAGAAGATATAAAGAAAAAAATTATTATTATTATTGTTATTATTATTATTATTATTATGATGATGATGATGATGATGATGATAATGGAAAAAAAGGGCGAAACTTTGAGAAGGAAGAAGAAACGGCGGAAGACTCGTCGTCGGCCGTTCTGCATAAAACGAAAAGTAAAAAGAAAAAAAGAAATAAAATAAAAAGTAAAAGAGAGGAAAGAAAAAAAGAAAATAAAAAATAATCAAAATAAGATCTCATATCCGATCAATGATCCCCGATCGATGGAGGAGTTTGGTCGATCATCGAAAAGAAAAGAGAAAGATAAAGAAGAAGTTGCCTTTACCTATCAAGCTCTCTTCTCGTGTAATATCACGGTATAAGGATAATCGTAGGAGCGGCACGAAGTTTCAACCTCAAATTACGGCCTTGATCGAGAAAGGTATTCGCCATGGCTCGGCTCTCGCACCACGTATGTGTAGTACGTTTACGCGAGAGAGTCGTGGCCTCTCGGTACTTTCTTTCTCTCTCTTTCTTTCTCCCTCTCTCTCAGAAGCAGCAGAAGCCACCGGTGCACCTGAGACCCAGCAACTTCTGGGACCTGCTCCGTTCGTTATTATCGGCGAGTTGCAAGGGCCCTGTCGTTTTCGTCGAAGGAGAAAAAGTGGGAGGCGGTTGTTTGCCAAGACAGAAAGAGAGAAAGAGAGAAAAAGAGAGAGAGAGAGAGAAAGAGAGAGAAAGAGGAAGTGAGATTAGCAGAGGATGGACCAGAGAAGGAAAAGAGAAAGAGCGAAAATGAGAAACCATAAAGCAATGTCGTAAAACTCTCCTCTCAGGGGAGGAGAAAGGGAAGAGATGGGGCTGGATGGGATGGGTGGAGGCAGGTCGTCGCGCCCCCGGATATTTCTTACTTTATTTTCTTTTCCTTCTTTTTATTTCTTTCGTTCCTTTCTTCCCCTCACCCCGCGTCTTTTCTTTTCTTTTTTTTTCTTCCTTATTTTTTTCTCTCTTTTTTTTTTTTCTTTCTTTCTTTCTTTCTTTTCCTTTTCCTTTCTTTCATTTTTTACTCTCACGACGAACGCATCGGGCGAACTCTCTTTTAACGAAGAGAAGAAGCCCCCGGTACACGAATACCTCTTAATGGAGAGCGAGATCACCTTGCACGCCGATCGCGAAACGAGAGAACACTCTTCTCTTCTTCTATGCCTTCCCTTTCGCGCTCTCTTTCATCAGGAAGAATTTATGCGAACCAATCTCCGATCATTCTATCTTCTTAAACGTATTTCCTTCTGTGTTTCATTTACCATGACGTTTTTATCGTTTATTTCTCTACCCTTAGCTCCACCCCCCCCCCGCTCAGTACCCTTTAAAATTTCTTTTTTTTTTTTTTTTTTTTTTTTTTATATATATATATATATATTGTCAACGATGGATAATATGTTTGCTCGTTAATTATTCTTCTTCGTTTTATTTTAATATTTGATTTTTATTCTTTAAGGATATTCACATTCGATGCTTCGTTTTTCTCTGTGTTCTCTATTTGAAAAAAGAAAGAAAAAAAAAAGAAAAAGAAAGTGAGTGAGATTTAAAAAGAGAAAACAAAAAATGTTGTTTATCGTTCTCATTTTTCACATTCTCTTCTCCGTAATGATTTTATCGATCAAAACAAACGGTCCGACGGTTTCTTCGTTTACTTGACAAATTTATTCGACTATCAAATGTCTAATCATCGACGAGCCGAAGACCTCGTTTCGTATGTTTAATCTTTGAGGATACGTCGTTATTCTCGCAATTTAATCGTCGTATCAATTTGTCAAGGAAAATAAAGGAACTCCGGGCGTAAATATTTTAACTTTTACGACGCGTCATTAACGTTTCAAGTTAACTTTTTTTCCTGATTCCTGCTTAAGCGTATTCTAAGGAAAATAGAGGAGATAAAGAAGAGAGAGAGAGAGAGAGAGAGAGAGAGAGAGAGAGAGAGAGAGAGAGAGAGAGAGAGAGAGAGAGAGAGCGAGAGAAAAGAGAGTAAGAGTGTAGCTCTTTTTTTATTTTTTACGAGGGGAGGGAAGTCTCCTAGTTTCGTTTGTGAAAAACGACGAAGAAATACGAAAGAGAGGATTAAGATTGCATTTTTACGATTTGTTCGTGTCTCGCTCACGCGGCATTGAGAAGGAAGAAAAAAGAAAGAAAGAAAGAAAAAAAAAAGAAGGAAGTAAAACTCAAAGAGTTTATGTGGTATAAAAGATAATTGTAAAAAAGATTGTTAATAGAAATTAGAGAAAAGAAATGGAAAGAATTATAGACCGTGCTGAGAGAATCGAATGAGAGTCGTGTGCCATATTGAAAATATGATATACAGATATTTGGGATAGAAACCGGTACGAGAAGTACATTTTTGTGTGCCATCGTTCTTTTTTTTTTTTTATTTTTTATTTTTATCTTTTATTTTTATTTTTTTATTTTTTTTTTTGTAATTTTGCGCCATAATGATTGCCATAATATTATCATCTTTTTTTTTTTTTTTTTATTTTTCCTTTCAAAAGGAGAAAATATTGAAATATTCTCTCGTCGGAAAATATAATTTTCTTCATAAGAAGCCATATTTGTTTTCAGTTGTACGATATCATCATTGGATAAGAATCTGAAATATCTCTCCACATGTAATTTCTATTCTGCGTATATTTCTGCTTTTAAGATTTTAAGGTCAGCGCTAGTTATCTTCGTTAAAGAAAAAATGAAAAAAAGAAAAAAAAGAAAAGGAAAAAAAAAGAAAAAAATATGGTCTTTCTCTGTACCGGTATATACGCTGGAAACGCAAAGACTGCTTGTAAATAACCGAGTGAATAGTAATATATATTTTGTATTTCGTGTGCGTGTGTATTGGCGTTTAAGAGATATCGCTAAAAAGAAGTAAATATTAGCAAAGTAGTATTCTTTTCTTTTCCTCTTTCTTTTTCGTTTTGTTTTTTTGTTTCTGTGTCCTTTTTTTAAATAATATGTATCATTTTTTTTAACGTCCACATTGTATATTATATTTATATATATATATAAATATATATTTAATATATTATATATATATATATAAATATATATTTAATATTCTCCGGATACGAGATGTCAATGAACGTTTCTCTGGGATACACGCTTTGTGAGCAAATTATCAAATTACCGTAGTATTAGCGAATATGTTATTTTAAAAATTTTTTTCCCTTAATTTTTAATTCGAAATCTTCTGCATGATTTGTTTTACAAAAAGAGATAATAAACGCGAGACAATGATCTTCACGTTTCGGTAAAATTCGGTCGCATGATAATTGCAAATTGTATATGTATTTTGTACGCCTGTGCTTAAGTATTTTACGAACATAACTTTTATACTCTGCCGTCAAGGTTATTTCTTAGAAGAAAAAAAAAAAAAAAAAAAAAAAAATCAAAAAATCAAAAAAAAACTCAAAAAAAGACATCGAATGATTGTTTTTTTTTTTCGAATCTCAATTTGTAAATGCGAGCAGCACACGCACAAGACATTTCTGTGATAAGAGATGCTATCATTCCAGTGTGCATAATGTTTTTTTTCTTTCTTTTTTCTTTTTTTGTTTTTTTTTTTTTTTTTTTTTTGCAAAAAAAAATAATCTTAAACCAACTTTTCGCTCTAGAAACTACTGTTAAATTTTGTAAATAGGTATAATATATTTTTAAGACCGCACAATGTAAATTATTTATCATTATTGTTCAACGATAAATGATAAAGAAATTTTTTATGTTAGAGAAACACAAGGTATTAAAAAGAAAAAAAAAAAAAAAAAGAAAAATAATCCGATCGATGGTAATCTCGTTTTAAATTGATGAATATTTCGCATATGCGGTCGTGGTAGTATGAATACCAATTAATAAATAGATTTTAATGAAAAAATCAAATATGCTTAAGTGAAAAGTATGAAAAAAAAAATTATCCTTTTGTAAGCTTCATGAGCCATATTTTTATACTTAAATGTCCGTAATAGTCTGTAAAAATGGTATTGTAGGTACGATATTAGTATAGTAGGTACGATTAATTTAAATGATAATATTATATAGTATTGTTTCATAATTTTTACGAACGAAGAATATGTGCCTTATAAAAAAGATAGCTCATAGATTTTTAAAGATTTAAAAAAAATCGCTCTCTTATTTTTTACAACCTTGTAAGTTTATGCGCGCACGCATGCAAAGAGATAGTATGTTCTTTTATTGTGTACTTTACTCTATTTTATTTTTTGTTCATTTTTTATTTTTTTTTTTTTTTTTTTATTTTTATTCTTATTTTTATTTTCAAAATACAAGTAGGATTTTAGACCGAACATACCTCAGGTTTGCAACTGTTACCAAAAGTGAAATATTTCAGAATTGCCATACTTTCAGCACATAACTATCTTTCCATCTTGATACATCGATCCTTTCCGCGAATACGAAATGGCTTGGACCCTATTTTTTGTTGCTCTCTATCTTGGGTCGTTCTCACCCGTGTATATTAAAAATACTCAGGAGATACTTCCATGGGAAACCAATGCCTTTTTCTTTTTAGAGTAAGATACTTTATAAAAATCCTTAGCGATGAAAGGGTGATGCCAAATAAAATGCATTGTCTCGATGCAGTTAGTTAAACAAAACATTATATTTTTCTAGCGATTTATACTATCTTAATGCTTAGCGTGTAAGAGTTTGTAATACATTTGATTGTTCAACAAACGATACACCGATGCAATAATGCTGAATATACTCTCCGTTACGTATTATTATGTATTGTAAGAATCAAATTTTCCTTTTTTTTTTTTTTTTATACTCGATCAAAAACACGTCTTATTTTTTAATGCATTGATTTATGCTTCTTTAAATTAGAAGCACGATCGAGAATATTAGGAGAATTTGGTGTATCTGTATTATCCTTTGTCAATTGAAAATGTAAAAACCCTTGCATATAGGGTGCGTTCCTGTATTTTCGGTTTAAATATAATTTTTACACAAATTGAAAATTCAACTCATAACGCTGTCTCTTTAAAGGCTGATTCAACTACCTTTTGTTCGAAGGTACCATGTGTGACTTCAGCGACAAGTGTGGACAAAATATGAACTACGAATAGAAGAGGGGAGGGAACGTTATCCCCATCATGCGTCTATCGTATTGGTTTATAACCTTGTGTTGGTTATTTCCCCTCTCACACGTACATAACTATTGGTTTTGTGTGAGTTCGAGTTAATAGTTTAGTAGATTGTGAACTAACACTTTACAGTCTCCTCTCATATATATATATATATATATATATATATCTTTCTTTGATGAAGCGTGCATCTTGCAGTGATCTCCGTCCGCTAGATACGTGACATCGGTACGTATTTAATTCACGATAAATACATAAATAATAATAAATATAATTGACACATATAATAATTAATATATAAATTTGTTAATTTGAAAGAATTAATTTTGAATTTAATTATATATTATCTATTTATCTGTAGATTATAATCTTATTGTCAATGTAAAATACATTAATGTTTAATTGAAATTAAATTGAAAAGTTCATTGGAAAAGTTTTCTAATATGCAATTATTCGCTCGATAATACTTATTGCGTTACATGATTTACAATTAAACTTTACAAGTAATATCGACTTAGGTCTCATTACGTGGAAGTTGCTACATCTGGAGATCCATGGATTAATGGTGACTCTATTTTAAAATCCGCGTTCGTGAAATAATCTAATCATGTCTCTCTGTGCTAATACTCACGTGAGTGTTAGAATAATAAAGTGAGTATAATAACGTTATATCTCTGTAGGAGAGTCAGAGCCCCGAATAACAGGACAGTCGTAACATCATCAGCTATATATACTTCACTACAATAAGTAAACAACCTATTCGTGTATCCTGAATTTCGAAGAACGAAATACAACAAAGTCCCCGATAGAATTTTTAATCGCACCTTCTATGTCTTTTCTCTATCCTTTTTCGTATTTTCGCGTAAAAATTGATGATGAATTTATCCCTCGATGATCCGTCGATGATGATTATAGTATTGGAATTTTATATTAAAATTATTTGACGTTTCTCATGACTTCCCGTCTTTTTAATGTTTAAGCAAATGTACTATTGTTTAAATATTAGTTTATTCTATATCGTGTATTTTAAAGATTATTTAAATAATTGCAAAATTTATTTTGTAAAGTATTAATTTATAAAAATTAGCTTTTTACATACACAAACAAGCAGATAATCGCTACTTCATGGAACAAATATATCCCATTTAAAATTTTATTCCCATATTGTATATTCAAGAATGATATGGAAATCAGTAGTGGGGATAGGATGTTTTTCTTATGTCGCAAATTTCAAGGAGCACCACAGTACAAAACTTTTTCTATGCGAAAAATATCAAATACAGGATTTACGCCAACTATGAGAATAAACGTAATTCTTGATCAATTTTTATGAACAAGATTTCATTTTAAAGACAAAAGTTTCATTTAAGATATATCTTTATTGAATTTTTGAAAAAGTTTTTTATTTGTCCATAAACTATTCTCGAAAAGTATCATTTTTTAGCACGATTTTTTTCAAAGAAAATAAAAATTGGAAAAGAATATGTCCTAGATTAAACCTTCGTCTTTAAAACGAGACTTTGTTCATTAAAATCGATCTATTATTATTCCTATTCTCATTGATGGTGTAAACCATTGTAAAACGAGGCTTAATGAACGGCCTTAATCATCTATCATTGTATTAATTGTTTATTTATTATTATTCCTTTTTTTTTGTGTGAAAATAAAAAATAAAAAACAATTAAATAGATTAGAATATTTTTTTTTTCTATTTACAAAGCTCACATAATCAGGAATTTCCATAAAATTCTAGCTATCAATGCAAAACAGATCCCTATTATTATTGTAAGTTTCATTGTATCACTAGATATTTTATTATCAAATACCAATGATGTTAAAGATACGCGTTGTGGATAACAGGCCTCTCCACTTATTGGTTCACCTTCCATCGAATGTTTACTGGTTCGTACGATTTTAACAGATAGCATTTTGCCTAAATATTCTTCTTTCATAGGTACTAATACTTGTTCATAAAATTTATTGTGTGCAACGTAATGTAATTTGTCGTGAGATATTTCTGTTACTAATACTTTCTGTATTTCTCCAATTTTATGGTTGTAAGGTTGATAAGATTGAAAAAATTCTGATAATCTTTTAGTTCTTTTTTTAACTTGTTGAGGAGGCACCTTAGGCATTCTAGCTGCTGGGGTGCCAGGCCTTGGAAAAAATTGATTTATAAATAAACTTGGAAATTTATACTTATTACATAGCTTCATAGTTTCTTCAAAATCATTCTCTGTTTCTGTTGGAAAACCACAGATTATGTCCGTTGCTATGGTCAAATTTGGAATTTTCGATTGCAAAAAATTTACAACAAATTCAAAATCTGAGCAGGTGTAATCTCTTTTCATATCATACAATACCTGATCGCTTCCAGATTGTACAGGTATATGTAAGAAACTGTAAACTTTTGGATGATCTAAAATTCTACTCATTTCTTCTAAATGTTCAATTATATAAGGTGGATTGGTCATACCAACGCGCATCATACAACCATCTGGTATAACTTCCACCAATTTCCACAATAATTCAGGTAAACTAGTACCAATGTCTCTGCCATAAGTTCCTGTATCTTCAGACGTCAACCATAATTCGCATACACCTTCTTCAAAAGCCTGTTTGGCACGTTCTATTATTTCTTCAGGAGGATAACTTCCAAGTTCACCTCTGGCATGTTTTGTTTTGCAATAAGTACATTGATTCAAACAGCCAGTATTTATAGCTATGATCTCAATCAAAGGATTCCTTCGAACTTTTGGAAGGCTTAAGGATGCACCTCCAATTTTTTTCCCATGCTCTTTCTTTTGGCTTAAAAATTTTACAGTATTTCCTTTAAGCGTTTCTTCTACCACTTCAACGATTCTGTCAATTTGTTGTACTCCCACCATGCTCAATCCTTTTAAAAATGAAGACTTTGGAGCACCTTGAGGTACACACCTGAAAATATAGAAATAGGTGTATATTACTTCTCCAATAGAGAAAAAAAAAAAAAGAAAAAAAATAAAAACATTTATATTTTATATCATACCCTGCAACAACAATATGTTTTCCATTTTTTTGCCCATATTCGATCTCATTTCTAAAGTGATCCTCGGCAGGAGTTTTAACCGTACACGAGTTTAAAAGCCATAAATCTGCATCAAGCTTATCATTAGTTAAATGATAACCATATGCCGCAAGTTGTCCAGCCATGTATTCGCTATCAGAACTATTGTGAGTGCATCCCCATGTTTTCACATAAATCTTTTGTGTCCCTGGTATAATGCTTGATAAAATTGTAGGCTGTGGTAATTCTTTTTCTTCTTTTTTACGTTTTACATTACGTACAGTAATGTTTTTTTTCGCAGAAAATCTTTGCTTTGGAGTTACATCGTGCGAGGATATTATGTCCTCGATGTCTTCAACGTCAGCACATGGTAATATCATATTTTTATTTAATATTTCACGTATTTAGAATGAACTGTTAACTTCAAACAAAATATTAAGTTTATTACTAATTCAATAAAACATAATATATATAATAAGTCATAGTAAACATTTCTTTTATTTCATATTATTATCTATACACCATTTAAAAATAAAATAATTTTGAGGTTAAATTCATGGTTAAAACTGTCCATGTTAAAACAGTGTGATCAAATCAGTGATACCAACTTGCAAGTTTATTATTTTAATATTATAATCATTCGTCACATTATAATTTACATGAATAAATGAATAGAATATAATCGTTTAGACAGTAATTTGATACTCAATTTTGTATTATAAACGATTAAAAATAAATACAAGAACAAATAGTTGGATGCTGAATTTATTTTGATGATCCAATTTAATCTGATTCAATCCAATTAATTGTCAGACTTAAAGGCGTAAACATGATAGTACTTGTAAAAATGTTTACTATATTTTTAATCGTATAATCTTATGACAATTATAATAATATATTTTATCGCCGTAATATAAAGTAAATGAAGTAAATAAAAAATAAGTAAAATTTTCAAATTAATTCGTGACAGAAGGCAAACAAATTTATCGCCTTTTTAATTGAAACCTTTTTATTAGGAAAGAAAAATATAATAAAAAGAAAAGAAAAAATTAATAATAATAAATTTGCAAAGAAAATTTAGTTTCCAATGTACATATAAAAATCAGCCTTAATAGGAAACCGCCATTTTGAGATGCACCGTCATAGTGGTCAATTGTTCTCTCTACGGATCACAGCACATACGCCTACCGAGTGTGCTCGGTGTTTGAGAAAGATACGTTAACGGTTTGAATAAGAAAATTTTTTCACACAAGTTGGTTTATACAAGTTATGTGCATGGGGCCCTTATTTGGAAATAATCCGTCGCGAAATGCGTCGAAGAATTTGGTTGAATTCAAAGCAGGGAAAATGACTATGAAGGGGAAAATGGTTTATCCAGACACACGAAAGGGACAGGTTTACGTTCACCAATCGGACGATCAATTAATGCATTTTTGTTGGAAAGATCGTACAACAGGAATTGTAGAAGATGTAAGACTTATTTCACACATTTCTTTGTTGAAAATTAAAAAATTGTAATAATCGTGTAAAAACGAAATATAACTTTTCGTGCCTATTCTTATAGAATTCTATCGTTTTTCAGGATCTCATAATTTTCCCCGATGATTGTGAATTTAAGCACGTTCCAGCATGTAAAACTGGTAGGGTATATCTGTTGCGATTCAAGTCATCAAGTAGAAAATTCTTCTTCTGGCTACAAGTAAATGATTATAATTAAATTTAATCAATAATCTATATGTATATATATATATATATATATATATATATATATATAATTTTATATTAAATTTTTAAATATTTTTTTATATTTCAGGATCTGAAGACTGATAAAGATGAAGAATATTGTAGGAAAATAAATGAAGTTTTAAATAATCCACCTACTCCTGGTTCTCAAAGAAGCGGCAATGCAAATCCAGATGGAGATTTTCATAATCTATTAAATAATATGTCTCAACAGCAATTAATGCAATTGTTCGGTGGTGTTGGACAAATTGGACTGGGCAGCTTATTGGGAACTATGAGCAGGCCTCATGGTATCCAAAGTACTAGAGCGTCTACTACAACTGCATCATCACCAGTTACAACAAGTGTCGCCAGACCACCGGTATCTCAAACTCCAGCACCTTCTACCGTCACTGAAACTACGAAATCTTCCAGTGAGTAAAAATATGATTTAGTTAAAATAGGTTCACAACATTGGAAATTATAATTTAGGTAATAATAAATCATCACCAAGAACAACAGCACCATCTACACCTGTGACTACTTCAGGTTCTAACAATAGAATTCAATTGAGTGACCTACAAAGTTTCCTCTCAGAAATTCCAACACCAGCTGGAGCAGAAGCTGTTGTTCAGGTAATATCATATTTTTCTTTATCAGCTTGATTATTACATATCTTTGTGTGTGACTTGCATATTTAGTCAAAGATTATCTGATATTTTTTTTAAGTACCTGTTTTGTAATCTGTCTTATACATGACATATTATTGTAGATTTTATTAAGTTTTGCACAAATTTTATGTTTGGTAAAAAATTTGAAATTTATTCTTTGACAAAATATGTAGAAATATATTATGTTAGATGTAAAGATATTATGAAAAATATATTTATATTTTCAGGCACATAGATAGGTGTACAAAATTAATTATTCTTTATTAATGTGGTGATATCGTTATTAAGAATGTGTTTACAAAGCTTTACGTGCTCCTAGATAGAAATTTTTATATATGGACGTTTTAGATGATTCATCTGAAAGGAGTTATCTATCTTGATACTAATTATATCTATTTTACAGCTCTATCACTATCAGGGATGTGCCATTCTTGATAATACAACCTGTTTAACAAGTACAATTTATTTTGCATTTTGAAAATCTTGAATATTTTTTTCCTATTAATCGATTAAAACGATATAAAAGTTTTTTTTTTTTTTTCTTTGTTTCTTTTTTTGTTGTAAATTTTTCAAAGAGAACTAATGATATTTAAATCTAGGAGTGTAAAGTTAATGTAAAATTATATACATAGTGTGTAGTGGTACAGTGATATTTCACGTTTTTGTTATTAACTAGTTTAGATACTATATTTGTCAGTTCATATTTGTCTGCGGATAATACTATTAACAGTCATATGACTGTGCATAGAAGCCAACGTGCGATACAATTTTACAGAATGCTGCTCACGTCTGTCAAGACTTTGTAAGGCTTTAATAATCTATGAGAGACACACTGTCTAACCACTTTAGTATCAATATTGTTTAGTTCAACGTTTTGGTCCGTTTACATTGATATTATTCAAAGAAATTTGCAAAGTGAATGGTGCTTTATACGTTATATATTAGTGTTACTTTGATACCTTTGGTCTGTGATGTGAAGTTACTATCAAGTTTACTTCAATTGCTCAATGATCGCAGTGTTTTCTTAAAATTATAAAATTAACATTATACAAAGTTTGGTTTATGGGTTATTGTAAAATTTCTTCATGTCGGAGAACTTACGGTATCGCCTATAACTAGGTCACTATATACAGAGATATATATATATATATATATATATATATATATATATATAGATATATATAGATATATATAGATATATATATATATATTGAGGAAATAAAGAAAAAAAAAGAAAAAAAAAATAAGAAAAAGTAGGACGTCGGTATGGTATTTTCTTTATTTAATACAATTCTGCATATGAACTTTTCCTGGCTGTCGGAGACACTGGCTCTGTTGAGCAGTTGGGGGAATTTCTCTGGGATTATTTGTTGCTTTCGTTCAGCTACAGCACGGCTTATTATCCAGCAGAGGGGCATAGCGACAGAGCTGACGAATGTCATCTCAACGACGATTACGACAACGGAATCTCTGGAACGTGCTATTTCCGCACACTTACCACCTGGAGACAACCTGTGTACCACGCTATCGTCTCCCCAGTTCTCCCAGGCGCTATCAATGTTCTGGTCTGCTTTGCAGTCGGGCCAGACGGGCCCAGTCATCCGTCAATTTGGCTTGGGAACTGATGCGATCAATGCAGCCACCAGCGGTAACATCGAAGAGTTCGTCACCGCTTTGGAGACAGAAGCCAAGAGCGGACAAGGACAAGCGCAACAAGGACAAGAAGAGAAGAAACGATCGCCAGGCGATAGTCCTGGCAAGAAGGAAGACGATGACGACGGCATGCCTTTGGATTAAACCATAAGAATTTCTTTTCCTTTTTCTTTATGTTCTTTATTTTTTTTTTCCTTTTCTTATTTTTTTTTCTTTCTTTTTTTTTTTTTTTTTTTTTTATAAATATATATAAACGTAATTCATGATTCAGAAATTTGATATATATTATGTACGTATTAATCGACTATGTATAATAAACGTTTCTCCAATGATTACGTTTCATTATATTTTGAGATATTTAAAAGAAATTATTTGATTTTTAAACATAACGTTTATTTATACGAATTGTTTGCACTAACAAAACGTTTAATTACTCTTTACTGCTTCTTTTTTTTCCCCCTAAAAATATAAACGTTTAATAAATAGTTCAACTTAATTAATATTATCCTATTATATTTCATCGTCATTAAGAATATGTATATTTACAATTTAATAATCAATAAAGTGCAAATATTTCATTATTATTGATGCGTTTTCCATGGAGAGGGGGAGGACATATACCGGAGAAACATGCTTAGCGCGTCAATTACCATTTATTAATTTTCGCATAAGGATTGTCGCATTTAAAATGAATTGATTTTAAAGGCGGGAAAATGTTGACCAATGAAATACCTTCGATTAATGCGCACAACAACGTTATTGGTCACATGTTACAATCGATATATGATATCATTTATCGTTTTTACGATCGTATTATACTTTGACCGCGGATACATACGTTTTTTTAAAGGTTAGGTTTCTCTTTCTCTTTAATCTTTAATCAATAATTTAATATCAAGGAAAGTTTTATAATCGTATATATCACGAAAGAGATTAATTTCAATGTTTTGTAACATGTCGTAAGACACCGCGTGCGTCGTATAAATTGTGCGCATGTAATTCAGCAAACTGCTTCATTGGTCAGTCGATTATATCATTGCTCAGTATCGGATCAATATAAGGTACTAGACAAAGTCGATTAATTCAAATTTATTTCACCTATCTTTTATTTAAGATATATGCAAATATTGCACGTCATATTGCGCGGAACACTCGTTATTACGATAAACGCATTATATATAATACTAAACGATTGCGCATGAATCCCGTCATTATTTCAAATTCATTAGTATAAAGCGAGTTCGTCACATTAAAAATAATTCTTATTTGTACAAGAAATACAAACTGACGAATTAAAAAGATTCTATAACAATTTGTGTCATTGGTGTCATTCGATGAATCGTGATTAGAATGACGAATTTCATATGTACGATCAAATGATACTACATTTAAAAAAAAAAATATTAAGTAGTGAAATAATATCATGTCGATATACAAGATATATTCACACATATATACGTGTTGTGTATCTGTGTAGTATGTGTATAGAGGATATATAAGAGGAATATAAAATCTGTGACAGAGATAGGATCAAAAAAAGAGAGGAGTGTATGGCGGCACTCGGAAGTAGGTTCGAAAGGTTGAGCGCGCATCGGTCGGCGGCGAGCGCGACGAGAACACGTCGTCGGTCTTCGTCTCTCGCTACGGTGTTTGTAAACAAGCGGCGCCCTAGTAACAAAAACGATAGCGTAGGGGGACGTCGTAAGGGGTACGTTCCTGAGGGGTCGGCGCACGCGCAATACCGTTCGAATCGAACAAGTAGCGTGGTGGGGGATCCCCTACTCGCGAATGTTGATCGCCGAAGCGTTCGGCGAATTTCACTAAAAACTCTCGCGTCGAATTTACGTCGGAATTGTGCGCGTCTCTTGGCCCTGTCGACGATCGCTCGTCCAGCCGGATTTCTCGCTTATTTCGTTAGAGTCGTGTCGCGTTGTCGCGGCCCTGTGTCACGCTGTGTAACAGAGGGAAACGGATACCCCGCTATAATGGCATTGTTGTGATAGCGCCACTCTCTAGATATCTAGATATATATACATAGGTAGGTGTTAGTAGTGGGTTATAGAGGATAGAGGTGGTAGTCGAGGGTAGGAAGGCTGGCCTGGCGGGAGAGACGAAGGAACCGCGACCGAAGACGTGGGTTCACTTCATCTCTTTCTCTCTCACTGCTCTCTCTCTCTCTCTCTCTCTTTCTTTCTCTTTCTGCAGCTCCGTCTATGTGCGTGCCGAGTAAGCGAGTTAACCGAGAGCAAAAGATGGAGAGAGAGAGAGAGAGAAGACGCGCGCGCGCGCGCGAGTGAACGAGCGGCACCGGACCACGTAGCAGGCGCGCGCGCGCGTGCTTTCTTCCGCGCGCACACATTTACACACGTGGATACACATACGAACGAACATGTACATATATACAGACGCGCGCATACGTCGCGTAGAATAGCAACCTTGACACTTGGTGATCGTTTTTGGCGGCCCCGTGCCGCTCTTCTCGACCATCTCCCCCGTCATATTCCTCTCTCTCCTCTCCTCTCATCTCTGTTTCTCTCTCGCGAAGGCCTCGCAAGTGAAAGTTGCCATTCTTTCTCTCCTTTTTCTTTCCCTTTTCCAGCTCTCCTTCTCCATCTCTCTCTCTCTCTCTCTCTCTCTCTCTCTCTCTCTCTCTCTCTATCGCACGCGCTCGATTTTTCTTTTCTTTTTCTTCTGTTCCATACGAAAAATAAAAATAAAAGAAAAAAATGAAAGGAAGTCTGGAGTGCCAAGTCGCTTTTGAGAAGAAAAGACGCGCGAAAAGGAACATCGTGTATATTGTGCGTGTATATTAACTACGTGGTTACGTACACGCGACGAGAATCAACCGGATAATAAAGTTTCTGTCCTTGTTTAACTGAAACAATGTTTAGTTAAAATCCTTTTTCGTTTTGATGATTCAACGATTGAATGAATTTTCGCGCGCTATCTCATCGGTCATTCTTTCTTTAATTCCCCATCAATATCGAGAAACGTGTCTTCTTTCACTGCCATCGGAGGTTATTAAACATCGTCTCGAGGATTGTTCGTTCGTGCCGGTCGATGGCCGTCGAAGAGAAGACGGCAACCAGCGTGAATCATCGTCGAGCGATTCGCGATACGTCGACGGCCGCGCGACCGACCCACTTCTTGCCCTTTCCTCGGTTTCCCCGGAGTACGTCAACGACGACGACGACGGCGACGAAGAAAACTCCGTTTTTATTTTCTCGAAACACATACCGACACTTTATTTACGCTTTACGAATTAACTTTTCCCGATATTTTAATTTTTCTCGATCAGAAATGCCCAAGAACGATAGAGGGGAAATCATGACGGAGAACAAGGCGCGATTCGCCGTTCAAATAATCCCGATTTACGCGCCTTCAAAGTCGATCCGAATTTTACCGAGCTTTTTTAACGAGCGATACCGAAGATGTACGAGTGAAGATAGAGAGAGAGAGAGAGAGAGAAAGTGGGGAGAGAGCTTTCTCGTCTCTCTTTTCTTCGATTATTCCTCTTCTCCTTCGCAACAGCATTCGCACGGTATCTTTCCTATCGAATAGATATCGGCCAATCGCGATGACGAGAGATAAACCGAAATCCCTGCACAATCTATTTCACGAAGGAAATCAAATCGGAATATTCGCGACATTCGCATTACTTTCTCTTTCGAAATTATCTTGGAAGAATTTTTTCACCGGATCTAATTCGTCAAGAGGAAAATAATGTGCGGTTAAAAAATTAACGTTTAACCTAAAATCTCTATAATTACGTTTTCATTATATCGATCCGGCCAACTTTCTGTAATTTCTCTGCATTTCTCAGAGAATAATTCGATTTTTAATGCCGAAACGAAAATAAATTATTTTATAGATTATTTATGAGTTGCTCTTGACGATGATAGTAACGATAATAATAATAATAATAATAATAATAATAATAATAATAATAATAATAATAATAATAATAATAATAATAATAATAATAATAATAATAATAATAATAACAACAATAATAATAATAATAATAATAATAATAATAATAATAATAATAATAATAATAATAATATTCGTTGAACGAATATCAGTCTCTGAATATCGCCTGGTACATTTTCCTCGCCTCGCCTCGCAAAAAAAAAGGGCAATGACAATCGATATTAAAACGGATAAGACAAAGGCGTGTGTTTTTCGATCGAATGCATCTCGTTCGAGCGGAAAAACGTGCCGAGTTGCTCTATATCATGGATCATTGAGAAAAGCAAACAAATCTCAATGATACCTCTTTCTTCTATTGGCTCGTTCTCGTTCATTTATCGTAATCATTTTTAACTTCGGTATCTTTCATCGATTCTATTCGATTCGATTTGTCGATTGTTGTTCCAATAATATTTTAGAGAATGAAAAAGACAAAAAGAGAAAAAAGAAAAACGTTTCTTTGTAACCAAAGCAAGAGATATGCTTTGATTATATATATATATATATATATATATATATATATATATATATATATATATATATTATTTCCTTTTTTCTTTTCTTTTTTTCCTTTATCCCCTTTCCCTTTTTTTTGCAGCCTACGAAGCGCTCGGCAGGGAGGAGTGAAGGTGGAGGAGGGAAAAGGCGCGATAAAGAAGGAAAATATATATGTCAGAATGGAACAGAGTGAGAAAGAAGACACGTAGAGGATCCGGAAGAGTGGAGGCTCGCTAGCTCGCGCGCGCTCGAACCTCCGTTCATTCACGGTCAGAACGACGTACACTGTCGTTGCTGTTGCTGCTGCTATACTGCTGATCGTCGTTGTCCGTCGTCGTCGTTGTCAATTTTGTCGTCGTATCCCTCTTGTGTCGTTCAGTGCCACATCAAAGTTTACCATCATCGTCACGCGTGGCAACGTTTGCGCGACGAACAGTGCTAGAAGATAATTTCCTTCTTTTTCTCTTTTCCTCTCTTTCTCTCTCTCTCTCTCTCTCTCTCTCTCTCTCTTTATCTATCTATCTCTCTTTCCCTCTTTTCCTCTCTCTTTTTTCTTTTTCTTTCGCCAGTGAATCATACGTTTTCTCGCGAGTGCAACAATGTAGTTTACTTCCTCCGTTCTTCTCTTTCCCCCCTTCTTCCCTTAATTTTCTTCTTCTTTCTCTCTCTCTCTCTCTCTCTCTCTCTCCCTTTTTTTCTCTCTCCCTTCCCCCCTCTCTCTATCTATCTCTCTTTCTCTCACTTAGTTTCAAGTGAAAAATCGAAAGAAAATGAAACTCGGCACGTGAAAGACCCGGCGAAAGAAGAAGGAGAAGGAAAAAAAAGACAGGATCTTATGAAAAGAAAAGAAAAAAAAAGAAAGAAAGAAAAAAGAATAAACGTGACCAAATTGTTGTTGGCGCGAACGCACCTGGTTCGATGTGCTTGTGTGTATTCTCCTACGAGTTATATCTACGTCGAAGACGAACGCATTAGTTGTTTACGGGGGGAAAAAAAAAAAAAGAAGAAGAAGAAAATATATCAAAGGTGAGTTTGTATTTTTGTTAGATGATAATTCGTTTTTTCTCTTTGTTTTTTTTCCCTTTTTTTTTTTTTTTTTTTATTATTCTTTCTTTCTCAGCCTTCACATTTACGTATCTTTTGATAATTATGTTTTTTATACATTGTATATTTTTACATTTTCAAAACAATGACAACTGTGTTATACTTGTTCGCGTTATCATTTATATTATATTTTCAAATGATAACGAAAGGAATCGTAATTCTACTAATAGTTTTTCTTTTGAACACCTGTGTGCGTAGTATTGTACGCATGATATCTATGTATGTATATATATATATGTATATGTATGATTCTTCCTTTTTTGCTCTTTCAATGCATATCCGTTTCTTTCTTGCGACTTCAAATATAGGTTATAATATTATTGCCAGTTGTATCAAGAGAACGTTATTTCTTATTCGAGATCATTCCGCCGTAATGTGTGCATCGGGAATATATCTTCGATGTGCTGCTTTAAGTTCCAAAGATTTTGTATATAGTGTAGAAAAGATGTATATATATATGTATATATATACGTTAAGATATATATAATATACGTTTCGAAGGTTCGACGAAATGATGAAAATTATTGGTTATCGAATGAGAAGTCCCTTTCTTCTTCGTTCTTTTATGATTATTTTTTCTTTCCTATGGTCTCGAAAATTATTCAAGACACGCGAGAAAATTCGAAACTCGATGTTTGCAAATTTCCTTTTTGGTAATTGAGGATCCTGAAGATAAAGTGTTTTTGTTCGATGAGAAAACCACTAACAATTAATTGGTATCTCCTTTGTCCAAGGATCGATTTTAACGTATACCACAAAGCTATTAAAGAAAATAAGAACACTTTTGTAAAACGCAACAGGGCTTCACGAATCTTAATGTGTGTGCGCATGTATAAGTATATTTATATTATACATACATATTTACATCCTATTACGCACGTACTTTTATGCGTTCATTGTGTTCAGTTTGCCATGGTTTCTCCGTCATATCCGTTAAAATAGTATTCGCGTTATATTTTTTTCATATTGTTCCCACGTTTTTTTTTTTTTTTTTTTTTTTTACTATAAAGAAACTCATACATGATCACATATTCCGAAATATCAAAAATTTTTGAATTTGAATTCGATTGCATGCAAGTTAGATCGATACAACTTCGAATCGATATCGTCGATTATCAAAATAATCGGTCATACGTTTGAATGAATACGAATCGACAAAAAAAATAAATCTCTACAATTGCCTGTGCGTGCCTCTTTAAAAATCGTATTAATCGTATTTTCCTGTTAAACTTGCTGATACTCGAATAATAACGATTAAATTAATTTTTAATGAATCAATAAAAATTTTAATATATACATGATCGATAAATACTATGTCGCTTTTGTGAATTTATTTTACGAGTAGAACCCTCGGTAGCTCCATTAAAATATTCTTAGCCATGCTAATTAACGATAAATTTATTGAATATTTTCGTGTTATTTCGTCATTCTAAAGGCACTTCAAAATCATTATGTTCTCTTTCCTATTAATTTTCAACTATATTTTTGAGGTTATTATATCGCACGTGTTGTTTGCTATTAGTTAAACAAAAAAAAAAAAAATTTCTTTCTTTTTTTCTTTTCTTTTTTTCTTTTTGTGTGTAAATACCTTTGTCTTCCTTAATGAAGAATGACCACGAATCTTCCACGAAGAATAGTAATAAATATCTTGATATGTATAACCTGTACGAGATGTATATGTAGTTCTTATTCATACGCGTTTACGATGGTCTCACATGAGCACAATTTCAAAGGTCGAAAGAAAAGAAAAGAAAAGAAGAGGAAAGGGGTAATTGAAAAATCTTAAATAGAAAGAATTGTTAATCGATCGCGAAACTTTCGAAACCGTCCTCGTCTTTTTCTTATAATATTGAAATTAAGGAGAGATTAAAGTTACTCGTTAAATACACGTGCTCTCTCTCTCTTTTCTCTCAGCCCTTTGGAGTGTCGCGTTTCTTCCCCATCAGATGTCAGCACAACTAGACAACACTCTTCCTTATATACCACTTACTTTACCCTAATACTTACAAGCAGCTTTTGTTTTCTTTATTTCTATGAAATTATTCAATAAGAATTTCATTATGATCTTTGATTCATATTTCACATCTTCTTTTTTTTTCTTTCTTTTTTTTTTTTCCTACATTAAAATGACCATCTTACACATTATAATTTTACGGAATGTAAAAATTGTTCACATTATTTACGTTATTATTTAAAATGTTAAATCGTTGCGAATGAAATGTTTTTTAAAAAAATTTCAAAAGATATTAATGGAACGTCGATTTTGATTCGAGTGGTATAATAATAAAGGAGATGTATCGGAACGATGCGATGTGCGCGCATGCGTGACGAAAAAGATGGGGGTAGGGGAAAAGAAATCAAATTGAGATCTATAATAGCATTGTAACACAATAGATACATAATTAGGAAAACAATTAAAGGGACAGTTATTATTATCTTATTGTTCTAATTTAAAATCAATCAATTGTAATATCTAAGTTTTAATATTTTATCATTCTATTTTTGTATACTACTTTGTTACATTTTTTTATAAAGATGTTATAAAATTTTTTTTGTTAAAAATGAATCAAGAAAATTTGATCTTTTTAATTTTAATGATGGCATTAGATAAAATCTATTACCTTATAACAAAAGTCTAATTAGTTTGTTGTAAAATATATATTGCTTCAATATTTATATGACAAAGGCTATGTTTCTTTTTTTCTTATAAGATTACAGTAGATATATATAATTACATTAGGATAGTATTGAATTATTGATCCTTATGGTATATAATTCAAAAAGTTCTTAGATGATAAAGTAGAGAAATGAGTAAAGTAATGTAATGTTTCTTCAACATAATTTTAATCTTTGAATAATTGAAGCAAAATGACAAAAGAGTATGAAAACATTTTTCAATCTTTATAAATACATATTCTGGTGCTACATATTTGTTTATTTATGTTACATATTTATGAAAGCATGAATAAGAATTAGCATTATATTAGAATAAATAACATTATATTATGATGAATTTAGTCGACTGGATGTAATGTAATAAATCTGGAAAGTATAAAAGCAACTAGAAAAGTGCCTGCTATGAAACAAGCAACGAATGTATACCATGTTTCTTCATCAAAGAGATCAGTAAAAGCTGGTATTTTATTATAAAGGGTATCGATTAGTTTCATGTTATAATTTTTGCTAGTGGAAGCATGGTTTGCCATGGTGAAAATGTTTTTTCTTTATAATACTTTATATTAATATGAAATAGATGGATGTGTTGCAGTTTCAATAGAATATCTTTAATATAATTAATAAGTAAGAATTATAAAGTAATTTTCCTTTATCTTATGCAAGATATTATACACCAAGATGTAAGAAATAGAGAAGCTTTAACTTTTAATTTCTACAAAATTTTTTATAATATTGCAAGTAAATAGTCTTTATAATGAAGCTACTTAATCTTTTATATATTCAACTTTATATATTTTATATTAAATAAGATATTAAGAATAATAAATTCAAAATCCTTTGCAGTAAATACACTGTTACTATTTCTCTTATGAATTGACAATGTAGGTTGTTTGACTTATTTTTGATTGTATGAAAGCAGAGAAAAATAGGATAAAATTTGATTGATGTATTAATGAAGTGATAATATTCCTTCTCCGCTTGTTTTTTCTTCTATTTATTTTATTTTCTAATTAAGCAGTTCTAAGATTTTTTCATAAAGTTTAAATATAATCAAATAATTTACAAGACTTCTGCAAATTTTCTCTATCTCTGCCAAATTACAAAATTACATGCCTTCTTTTAGTAAATGGTTTTTGTTTTATTCTTTTCTTCTTTCTCTTCTTTTCTTTCTCCTCAAGCAGAAGTTGTTTAGGACTCTTTTCAGGAGGTGGAACTAAAGAACTGATGTGCTTATTGCAATATTGTAAGATATCCAGAGCAGTTAAATTTTTACACTTGAATATTACTTTGTTATTTGATACTGAAAATTATAGACAAGTTTATACACGACATTGATTATTTGTATTGAAAAGTAGAAATTATAATTTTACATATTTTTGTTGAATACTCACCAAGATCAAATGTAACAATAGGCTCAGTACGATCGCAGACAATTTTTGTTTTTAATATGCAGAAAGGATTTGTTTTTAGAATCCTCGGGGCTGATATATAGAAAAGAAACTTTCTGGAAAAGAAGAAAATTATTATTTTAATAGTTTATTCTTTATTTTAGTTATTAAAAATTATAATTATTAAAATTGAATACTCAAAATACGAAGAAAATGAAAACTAATATTGTAATTGGAAAGAAAGTATGCATACACATAAAAAAAATATTATGTTTCAGAAGCATCATGGCTCAAATGGAGCAACAACTACCTATACCTATGCCGGATTTAAGTACTCTTCGTATAACAACTGCAGTTTCTATGCTTGGTAAAGCATATGGATGCGGACAGTGCAGTGGTAAGTTTAAAGATTTATATTAGACAGTCTTTAGATATTAAATGAGTATAGTTTTTAAGGAGTACATAACATTGTTATTTTATATAGTGTATTTAAAAATAAAAATAAATAATTATATAATGGCAAATGCAAATAAACAATTTTTATCTATTGAAATGAAAATAATAAAGTAATCATTTACAAGATTTGAATATTAGAAGTATCAATACAGATGACATACATACATACACAAAATGAATTTTGATAGCAAGTTGAAAAATGGAATGTTTCACTGTATACACATTTGTCTCTTCTTTTTTTTTCCCCCCCTTTTATTCTTTATACACGTAAGAATATTTACTATTATTTTTTAAGATTTTTATTCCCTTTTACGTTTCCATATATCATATACCAGTAAACATTTGCACGATATTAGAGTGTTACTAAAAATAACGTTTCATCTGAAGTTCTATGCTGTCTATTCGGAAATTTTAATGCGCATGCGTGCGCTATCGACGTCATAGCAATCCATCTAATCTGAGAAGCATGTACTTATTTATCGAGTATACGGATATCTACATTTCTGCATACATGTACGCGTACGCGTATATGAAGAGTTAATGAATAAAAATCAATGTATAATTGATATGATACCATCGTTTCTTAATTTATGATCAATATCATTGACTATTAACGACTCGTGTTATACATCGATGAATAATCGATATATCGATTTCTAAAATTTTTCGAGATTACTCTAATTTTATTCTATAAATTATCGATCTCATAAATAAATTTTAAGTAGAGTTGTTGTACATAAATTATACATAGTAATGCAAAATAATTGGATCGAGGATTCTTATTACAGTGATAAAAAGAAAAAAAAAAGAAGAAGAAGAAAAATAAAGATTTACTAACCTCGTTTCCGTAACATTCTCGTGAAAGGGATCAAACTGTACGATGATCCTATTGACTAATTTTAAATTAATTTCTTTCAATTGTTTAGCAATAGCACTGATCACACCGCCAGAACGCGAACGCGATCCGCTAAAAGGAATCGACATTTCGCAAACAGTGTAGTACGCAAACGCGTGTACGACGACGTAATTATACCATCCTATCGTTCCTAACTCATAAGGTTAGGTTTTCCGACATCTTTAAAAGAAAAATTACTATATCAATGTTGCTAACATGTAGGATACATATAGAGGTCAAGCTTAGGGAATATTTCTTCATAAAAAGTTTTTCATTTCGCGAACAGATGGCAGTTCGGTCGGTAAGAAAAGGACAGTAGAAGTCAATACATATGCAGGGTACTCGATACATATATATATATATATATATATATATATATATATATATATATATATATATATTACTTACTCCCCTTCAAGTTACTTTCTTTTATCTTTCCTAACTTATATCTACGGGGAATATAAACTAAACGTAAACATTAAATCCTTTTAATCTAGTAGTATTGAAATTTCCAGGAAATAAATTGAATAATTGCTTCATCCAATATGCGAATGAAAATAATTTCTATTAATGGAATTATATCTATGCCTAAAACTATTACGACAGGAGTAAGTTTAAGTATAAATTAATCTTTTTTCGGAATACATTGCGTGATTTTTATTTAACGATTATATTCGCGCTACGATAACTTTTAAATATTCATGTCATATTGTCTGATAACCCTCAGATTGTCTTAAACCGTTTTACCATGTTTATTACAAAAATTCAATATATTTACTGTGTCATTCTGCGCTAATCATATAAATAACATTTAGCTATGCTATACATTATTTCATACAAAGCAGCGAACTCTCGAGTAAATATTTTTTATTAACTTTACAAATTATTGTATATATTTGTTCTTCTTCTTTTTTTTTTTTTCCTTTCGTTTATAGATCAGACGTAACAATAGTTCCTATATACAATATATGTTTTAATATTTAATGGTTGTTGTGTCAATTAAGTATGCATTTTTATATATCTGTGAAAACATATGAATCCTATCGTATAATATAATTATAACAACTTTAGAGTAAATTATTAAGATTATACGTGTATGTATATATGTATATATATATATATATATATATATATATATATATATGTATATATATATACTATCGTTTTGACATACCATAAAAACTACAATAGAATATTTGAAATTAGTTCGTCTTCATTTGACTCACCTGGTCACAATTTCAATATGAGAACGTTGATTGGCCGGGTATAGACCAATTGGCATTTAGCTGCTGGCAGCCATTGCAGAAGGTAGTCTTACTCGTAGTGTATGTTGTGGGGAAGTGTGTTGTGTGGCCAGTGGGTTTTGTGTTAAATTTTTTTACTTATTTATTAGTGATTACCTGGTCTTTTTGATCAACGGCTGCGAAAATGTATCCTGTAGGGCAGCGTAAGTATATTATTGTTGTAGGCTTACCTTAATATGCTCGAAAAAACTCTTAAATAGATCTACTCCATTAGCTCGAGCGATTTTAGAATATCGTTGCTCTCAAGTGGTTTCTTACCCTTTATTCCATTTCGATAATCAAAAAGAAAGATTGGAGATATTCGAAAAAAGTTGTACATTAATATATTAAGTTCAATAACAATGGATACACGTATATAATTTCAATGAAAAATGACGAAAATTGTCTCTCCTTAATCGACCTAGCTCAACAGGCACGACGTGTCATATCTTGTCTTTGATTCATCATATCCTACATCTATAGTAAATTATATGCATCTAATGAAAATGGTGTGCTATTTGTTAAACCTTCTATGTATAAACCTATTGTAAGATATTATCGTATCGAGATTGTTTATTTTACATTGTGTATTGCTATTGTCTTTTATGAAAGAAATTAATTCTCTTTTTTTTTTTTCTTTTTTTTCTTTTTTTTTTTTTTTTTTTTTTCTTAAATGAATAATTTTTAATTTCTGCATTTGACACAAAATATTAATTTTATTTTTATCATAGAATTTTTTCATTTTTATCATCATTATTTCCTGTGTCATCCGAATTTTAATTTATTTACTTGTCAGAAAATGATCAAACAATACATTCATTTAAACATTCTACATTCATAGAGAAAATGATTTTTTTTTTTGGAATTTGCCATTAGGTAATTGTATCGTATAAATGAGAATGGATTTTTTCCTTTTTATAGTTTGTAAGCTCTTAAAGTAAATTTGAATAAATCAGTTATGTTTCTATCAGTTATGTTCTTTTGTTTTAATTTTTAGCCCCCCCACCTGGACCAACAACAAGTACTTCTGTTGGAACAGCCGGAGCAACTGGGAGCAATGTCGTTGCTCCTAGTTCTTTGGGCCTTGTTCCTGCACAACAAACACATACTCCGCCTCAACCTCCAGAACTGCCAAGTAAGAGCATTTATTTATTTTTTATTTTATAAAATAGAAAGATAGTTATATAAGCCTAAATATATATTTCCTATATATACTCAATTATATAATTTTAATTATTCAGAGAAATAATTATATAGAAAATAGTTTTAGCATATTAATGAATTTCATTTACAGTGTTTTCATGCCCACGAAGGCCCAACATAGGTCGTGAAGGTAGACCAATTGGATTGAGAGCAAATCATTTTCAAATTACTATGCCACGAGGCTATGTGCATCATTATGAAATTAATATACAACCCGATAAATGCCCTCGTAAAGTCAATAGGGAAATCATAGAAACAATGGTACATGCATATAGCAAGATTTTTGGAACTCTTAAACCTGTGTTTGATGGAAGAAATAACTTGTATACAAGGGACCCTTTGCCTATTGGAACTGATAAAATAGACTTAGAGGTAATATTTCATTTATTGATATTTCTTGAATGCCGATTTTATCAACAGATATATAGTACAATATTTTTCTGATGTAGGTAACACTGCCTGGTGAGGGTAAAGATCGAGTTTTCAGAGTGGTAATAAAATGGGTAGCTCAGGTTTCATTATTTGCCTTAGAAGAAGCACTCGAAGGACGTACAAGACAAATTCCATATGATGCTATTCTTGCATTAGATGTTGTAATGAGACATTTACCATCAATGACTTACACACCAGTAGGTAGATCATTTTTCAGTAGTCCGGATGGATATTATCATCCATTGGGTGGAGGTAGAGAAGTATGGTTTGGCTTTCATCAGTCTGTAAGACCATCTCAATGGAAAATGATGTTAAATATCGATGGTACGTTTATAGTTTTAGTATTAAAATTCAGAATTAAAAAATATTTAATAACTTTCATTCATATTTCTGACGTTACACATTATCCTTCATTTATATTTCAGTTTCTGCAACTGCATTTTATAAAGCTCAACCTGTCATAGAATTTATGTGCGAAGTATTAGACATTAGAGATGTAAACGAACAAAGGAAACCACTCACAGATTCTCAACGAGTGAAATTTACCAAAGAAATCAAAGGGCTCAAAATAGAAATAACTCATTGCGGAACAATGAGACGAAAATATAGAGTATGCAATGTTACACGTAAACCGGCACAAATGCAATCGTAAGTGGAATCAATTTGAAAATATGAATTATTTATATTACGTGAAAACTTATATTAAATTATTTATCATAGATTTCCATTGCAATTGGAAAATGGACAAACTGTTGAATGTACAGTTGCAAAATACTTTTTGGATAAATATAAAATGAAATTACGTTATTCGCATCTTCCTTGTTTGCAAGTAGGCCAGGAACATAAACACACGTACCTGCCACTTGAGGTTAGTTAATAATAAAAAATAATGTCAGGAAGAAGATTATCAGTAAATGAATTTGTTATTGCTAATATTGTTATAATAATTTATTGTTTCAGGTTTGTAATATAGTAGCAGGACAACGTTGTATAAAAAAATTAACAGATATGCAGACGTCTACTATGATAAAAGCAACAGCACGTTCGGCACCAGATCGTGAACGAGAAATTAATAATTTAGTAAGGCGAGCTGACTTCAATAATGATTCTTATGTTCAAGAATTTGGATTAAGTATATCAAATAATATGATGGAAGTTCGAGGTCGTGTATTACCTCCACCCAAATTACAGTACGGAGGGCGCGTAAGTTCTCTCAGTGGACAGGTAAGAAATATATAATAAAGTTTAATCAGTCAGATCTCGAAAAATCACATACATTTCTAGAGATAGCTTTTTATACTCCTATTTTCTGTTACTTATTTTTTTTTCTTTTTTTTTTTTTTCTTTTTTTTTTTTTATACCTGTTTTCTTTTATTAAAAAATGCTATCAAAAGTCGTCAAAACTAATGCACGAGCTCTACCTAGACCTGGTTGATTTGATATCTGAACTGTGATGTAACCGATTTGTCAATTTATTTCGTTTTATAAATAATATTGCCTTCTGATGGGCACAATTGAATATTGTAACAAACTATGTCAAATCCATGAAAATACGTATGTAATCTCTGTTACATCCGCAATTCAATATCGTTTGCAAGCTTTGAATACAATCAATTTTATCTTATGCGATATGATATTATTACGAAAAATATATTTTTCTTTTTGTTTTTTTTTTTGCATCGATTTAACGTTCAAACTTATGTACTCTCTAAATATTTTTGTATTTACTTTTTAAGCAGAAGCAGTGTGATTTTCTGTAATAGCTCTTTTTTTCTTTTTACGATTAAAGACGAAACAACAAGCAATGCCCAATCAAGGCGTTTGGGATATGCGAGGTAAACAGTTCTTCACGGGAGTTGAGATTAGAGTATGGGCTATTGCTTGCTTTGCACCGCAAAGAACAGTACGAGAAGACGCATTACGTACATTCACTACACAATTGCAAAAGATCAGTAACGATGCTGGAATGCCAATTATTGGACAACCATGTTTCTGTAAATATGCTACTGGGCCAGATCAAGTTGAACCTATGTTTCGGTATCTAAAATCGACTTTCCAAGCATTGCAATTAGTGTGTGTTGTGCTACCCGGGAAAACTCCTGTATATGGTAATTAGATATAGATAAATTATAATATTTAATATAAAGGATATACTTCTTTTAAAATTAAACATTTGTGTTCATAGCTGAAGTCAAAAGAGTAGGAGATACGTTACTCGGTATGGCAACTCAATGTGTACAGGCAAAGAATGTCAATAAGACCTCTCCTCAAACTTTATCAAATTTGTGTTTGAAGATTAATGTGAAATTAGGTGGCATCAATAGCATTCTAGTACCAAGTATTAGACCAAAAGTGTTTAACGAGCCTGTTATATTTTTGGGAGCAGATGTAACTCATCCTCCCGCTGGAGATAATAAAAAACCTAGTATAGCTGCTGTAGTAGGTAGTATGGATGCTCATCCATCAAGATATGCAGCTACGGTTAGGGTACAACAACATAGACAAGAAATTATACAGGAACTCAGTTCAATGGTTAGGTAAGTAATAATATATAGTAGTTTTAAATGTAAAATGAAAGAAGCCAATTTTATAAACAGTTAAAAAATTCCACTATTCGTTTATAAATTTTCACAATACATACATTGCTAAATTAGACCCCTATTGCTTTTAGGGAACTTCTTGTTATGTTTTATAAAAGTACTGGAGGATATAAACCACATAGAATAATTCTCTATCGCGATGGTGTTTCGGAAGGACAATTTCTTCACGTTCTACAACATGAATTAACTGCCATTCGTGAAGCTTGTATCAAACTTGAAGCTGATTATAGGCCTGGCATTACTTTCATTGTAGTTCAAAAAAGACATCACACTCGTTTGTTCTGTGCAGATAAAAAAGAACAAAGTGGTAAAAGTGGCAATATTCCGGCTGGTACAACGGTTGACGTTTGTATAACTCATCCAACAGAATTTGATTTCTATCTTTGCAGTCACCAAGGTATTCAGGTAGGTTAATATTCTTGTACTTTTGAACTGTAAGTCCTGATAAGAAAAGAAAAGGAAAGAAAAAAGAATTATATAATAATTATGTTTTATTGCAGGGAACATCTAGACCATCTCATTATCACGTTCTCTGGGATGACAATCACTTTGAGAGTGATGAATTGCAATGTCTCACGTATCAATTATGTCATACGTATGTAAGGTGTACAAGATCCGTTAGTATACCAGCACCAGCTTATTATGCCCATCTTGTGGCATTCAGAGCTAGATATCACCTAGTAGAAAAGGAACACGATAGGTAAATTTATATTAAATTATCACTATACTCTTCTGATGGATGATAAATCGGTCCCCTAGATAAAATTCATATGTCTTGTATTATCTACTTATAGCGGGGAAGGATCTCATCAATCAGGCTGTAGCGAAGATAGGACACCAGGTGCAATGGCACGAGCTATTACTGTTCATGCAGACACAAAAAGAGTTATGTACTTCGCATAATTCTATCGATGTTGTTTTCTATAAAAATTGAAGCACTACATAATGATAATCATCATATCTTGGACATAGGAAACAATTCTAGACTACTTAAATGTTAAACGATCTTCTTGAGTGGTCAATTTTTTTTTACTTTTATAATTATAATAAGTCTATCCAAAAGCACTGATATAAAAGTGGGAGATCAATATTTCGAGTTCCACATAAAATAGTGATTGGATAGACTTTCAAAATCATTTAGAAAGTAAGTTTTAAAGCAGGTGCTTTTAGTTAATCATGTTTTAAAGTAGAGTGGAGCATTTTGCAGCTTAGCCGATTGGTTGTTGCATGGAAAAGTTCACTTAGACAATTAATAATTAAAAAATCGGCTGCAACGCACATTACGCTTATTTTTTTAGAGGTCTTAGTATCTCTTGCATTTGTATGATATAAATGATCATATTGCTGGATAAAATTACAGTTATATAGATCGCTTTATGCGAGACTGTTATACGTTTGAATATCATTTGATATGAATTGAATTTACCAATCTATGGAGTTTTTAGATTGAACGATAATGCGATTACTATGCTGAAGAGATCTTATAAAGATATGATGATGTATGTAAGATTACGTTTATCATCCAGCGTGGGCGCGAGGTTTGCGTTCTAAAACAATTAAGCAATGATAAATGCATTAGTAAATAAAAATCGAACGTAGAAAAGAATTTATTTAAGGAATAGAGGACAAGAGAGTCCAGGCAGCGTCAGAGAAGAAGGAGCAGCTTTAGAGTGCGAACCTCTGAGACCTACAAGAAATTTTGAATATATAAAAATTTAAAAAAAAAAAAAAAAAGTTGGCCACTTCAAGTTATGAAGTTTGAATGAAAGGATAAAATATTAAACGAATAAATTGTGTAAATGTTAATTGCCAATAACTCTTCAAGCCAATGGCCAAAGTAAGTTAGAGATTTACTAGAGTCAAATTGAAAGTGATAATTATGATGAAACAATTTGTTATGTAATCCCTATAGTGTCAGAAATCACATTGTGCCACATCTAACTAATAACATGCTGCTATCTTTTATATGGCATAATTTTGATCAGTCTAAATCTAATGTCACCGTTCACAGTGATTATGAGAATTAATTTGAAGATAAAGTAACACAACATATCTTTACGAGTATAGGGAATACATTGAAGTGGAGTTTTAAGAACATTTTCTATGTGAAGTATATTTATTTGTTTTTAATATTTAAGCGATTACACCATTGAAAATGTACAAAGACATTAGTTTTATTTATCTCACATTTTAGTTTTCACTATTACTGTTTATTTTTTAAATATGTGGCACATAATTCACTTCTAATTAAATAAACAAATATACTGACGCTGTCTGAACTAGGATGGCACGCGAAGTTTAATATTGACGATATTAAAAAACGTAATGGGAGAGATGGAATGAAAGTAAGAAAGTTTTGTACAATACACAAAATGTTATAATCATGCTGAAAAAAGATACTTATGATTTAAGTTGAACTAGACATTACACGGCATTAGATCTGGGCTGATAATAAAGCCTCATTAATGCAAGGGAATATTAAAATAGCAGTAAGATATTGATTCAATAATAACACAGAACGTATGAAAAAAAATATTAAATTCTAGGATAAGATATGTTTTACTGCAAACAATGCAAAACTTTAAGGTCCTTACATTTTTACTATAACGAATCATCTAACTGAGATTCCTTTCCGCAAATGGAATCAATTTCAATAATCTTTTAGAACAATAATCGAAACAATAACTATATTAAAAAGCCTTGGAAACCAGTAATGTACAACCAAGAGATAGGATAATGTAATTTATAATTGTGTATCGATGTCGCACGCCAGAGGACAATTATTATGTATTTTTCGAATCATTAATACATCGATAAAATGATTACGTTGTGACAAGAATTTTTATTTTTGTGAGATATGTGTCATTCGAGGGATATGTTTTTACATGATTTTAGTAAATTATAAATCAGTATTATTAATGAAAAATTAATAAAGAAAAAAAGAAAGAAAAAACAAAGTAAGAAAAGAAAACAATTCGCATACAAAATGGAATATATCAATTTTCATATATATATATATATATATATATATATATATATATCTCATTAATTTATAATTAGCCAATATATACGTGAGATATGTTTTATCATTTGTCTGTATTAATGATTCTGACATTAGGCTTACAAGTGATATAAATGTAATATTATTCTCGAAAGTATGAAAAAAGGACCTTATATTATCAATAATATTTATTGCAGTTATATATTTAAGTATATAGTTTAGGAGGTTATATCTATACCACTTATAGTTGGATCATTTAATTCTTAGTTTTTGACTATGTAAAAATTAAGTAACTTTTTATTATAATTTCATAATAGTACATACTTCTTTTGAGCATACATATAAAAATGATTTGATGGTTTTGATTCGTCAATGCAACTTTACAAAGGCAGCATGTAAACATAATTATCAAAGTAGTATAGTGGAATGTATGCGAAATTGCATAGAAGAAAAGAGAAACGTCTTATTCGTGTTGTTGAAGATGTAAACGGGAACCAAAATGTGTGTACGCAGAAATAATTAGTCGGGTATTACGAATCAACAATTTTTGAATTGTAACGAGACCATCTATTAGTTTTAAGTCGACCTATGCACGAAAAGCAGCTACAACTGTAATCAAAGCGCAAGTAAATACCAAAAAAGAAAAAAGAAAAAAAAAAAAAAAAAGAAAAGAGAAAAAGAAACAAAAAAGAAGAGAAAGACTTTGGAAATAGAAAGGAAGCAATTAAGACGGACATATAATAGAAATAATGAAATCTATTAATGTAATAGGAACAATTTTCAAATTGACAACCATTAAGTCCGATTCCGTGTACACGTCCCTCTCTATATGAATTTTCTTGCGATAAAAATAACCAAGGTCTGACAAAATCGATATTTTCCTGCGCCTATTAAGAAACTAGCCTCCATTTGTAAATATACCTCATTAACTTATCCGTAGGATCATTTCTCATATTGTCTGTGAACGCAGACAAGAACGCTTAATAATTTGTAATTTTTATCTCGTAAGAGATTGGATAGAAATAGGATATTTGTTGTACTTTTCATGATGATCATCGTTTTTAAGTCAATATTGCAAAATATTATTGTAACAAGTAATTCAGGCAAAAATTTCATTGGAAAAAACAAAAAAAAAAAAAAAAAAAAGAAAAAAAAGAAATTCGATTTTATAATAGCTCGAAAGATTATCTCATTCTGATTTAAACGAATATTTTAAACGATTATTAGGCCATCGATAGAACTATAAACGGAAAAAAGTAAAAAAGAAAAAAAGAAAAAAAAAAAAAAGAAGAAAAAAGATAAAAATAGAACGGGAATATAAAATGACTTCATTAGCGTATAACAAATTAATCGGAATTTATGCCGATGCAATGAGTTCACTTTTACTATCTAATATCTCAGAGATATTTTAAGTTGTAAGGCAAATAATTTATATTTGTAATACTTTTACAGATACGTACATACGTGAGCATGTTACGACGACATACGTAAGTACGTATGTGTATCGGTATATACACCACGCATACTTATATAAATACATTTTATCACCGAATCATTCGTACACAAATGCTGTTCACGAAGTATACATATGGATTATAATACAATCTTAAGAAGAAAAAGAAAAAAAAAAGAAAAAAGAAAAAAGAAACAAGACAAGAAAAGAAAAGAAAACCAGCAACTAAATATGTGAGCGATACCCATGTATTTTGAAAAGCTTAACAACAGATTACACTATAATCATTGTATCATTAAAAACGATTAATTCTTACTATTAATAAGCGGTCTCTTATACTTCAAAAGTATATATTTGCTTTGAAATTGGTATAATCAATGTTTTGCAAAGTGGCAATCACTTTAATATATGCAATATTTATGATATATGAGTCGAACAGATAAAAATCATTATTACCAATTAACTTTCTCACACATTCTCTCACATTTTTGCACAGTATTAATATTAACCCACATTTCATTTAACGAGCCAAGTCAGTTATTTCATATATTACTGCACAAAATTCGTAAATAAGTTTAATATGCAAATCAAATATATTCTTAGGTAGAAAAAGTAATTCGTAAAGCGCCACCAAAGACGCTGTTGCTGCGATATTATAATTTTTCCAAAACTTGTTTATATCAAACGAAAGAAAAATTGTTGAATAAACGGTAGCAAATTTGTTATTAAAAGGGCGTATGATGTTCAAATTCATGATTAAAAAATGTGTACAAGGGTACCTTCTTCATTTAATATGTTATAGAAATTAAAATATTCAAAGTATGCGTGAACCATTTGATTTTTAATGGAGACACATTATTAAAATTGGCAATACGATACGACGCGGATGATAAATATATTTTCTTTTTTTTTTTTTTTTGTTCTTTTTATTTTCGAATTTATTGTCATTCTCTACGCCGTGTTACCTTTATAACACCGTTAGAAAGTCATAATTTTAGATTATAAGTTTATTATTGCTTATTTCATATACGATTGTATATGCAACATATTAGATGTACATATTTCTCAATATCACAGCTTTAAGTGGGTAACAAGCTACAAAACGACTGGTAGTAGCGCTCACAATAAATTGTAATGCATGCTATGGTTTAATAATATAAGTTGATAATTATATATTATTTACACATTCTTAATTCTTCGTGGATAATAAAAGCCTTAGGAGATATCGGTACATTGAAAAATAATTAAAATAATAATAAATATTAAGGACGATCGAGGATGCATTGTAAAAGTAACACCTTATAAGCTTAATAATAATTTATAATTTTAATTTATAATACGTATAATGTAATTGGAATAACTTTATCGTTTTTTTTTTTTTTTTTTTACCACTTATAATGTGTTACTTGGAGGATATGATGACCATTGAAAGAAGTTGATCTCGAAAAAAAAAAAGGAATGTTATGTTTGAAATACCATTTGTTTCACGTCTGCTATCTCCGTGGCTTCGTACTTTAATGGTGTACGAATGGCTTTATAACGTTTAAATATAAGAAACTGATAACACATAGTATTTGCAAAGTATAAGTTACTTATATCTTAATGGAAGTGGCCGTTACTCCTTAGAAACTCATGACATTATGGTTGGAGTAATACCTGTACCTATATAATATTTTTTTCGAAGCTAATGGGGCAATATCGAAGAAACATTTTTCTATTCCTTTTATAAAATCTCTTTGTCACATTCATATCATGTATTAATTGACACGATCCTGTGTGATCATTGATCCTTACTGTAATAGCCTTTTATTTTGACGCTCGTCAAAATTAATTCATCTTATACGTACATACACAGCAAAGCTCATAATTGTTATTTAGCATATTGGATTTTTCTTGTAAAGTGTAAACTTTATCTCTGTTTTTTCTTTTTTTTTTTTTTTTATATATATATCTATGTTGCGGATAACAATTTCTTGTTTTTATTTTTTTTTTTTTTTATTTTTTTTTTTTGAGGGGAAAGAGGAACATTGGCTATTGTGGATTAATAAATTGCTACAATTTC